>NC_057809.1:378308172-378608172 GCF_018294505.1 Triticum aestivum | reverse complement strand
CCAGCCGTACCACAAAAAAATCCCACTCCAGCAAAAAGTACAGCAAGTCCACCGGCCGAAGACCTATCCCAACTGCAGAGACGACCAATTCCTATAGATTGGAACCCCATTCCAGTTATTCCCTGTTTAAAAGACAATGCTTTCAATGTTGTTAGGGACTACATGCATATATTCCCATCATGGGAAGATTATAGTGAAGACAAACACCATTTTCACATCTTCCTGTCCCACTTACGTGTAAGTGCTATTATTCATGGTGATTATTTTCCTGTTTTCTGCTGATTGAACACATCAATGATTTACATTACATTGTTGTAAGTAGGCGAGGTTCAATCTGGATAGTCATGATGAGCAAAGCTTGCTTGCGCTTTTCAAGGAAGCATTACAGTAGTATCGGTGTTACCTGAGGAAATCACACTTTGATGGCAAGTCTCTAAACAAATTTCTGGTGAAGTCTCCTGTGCTAAATTTCAAAGACATTGAAAGGAAAACCCTTGTTATGCATTGGTCTCATTCCCAGGATGAGGTACTGTCTATGATATCACATGACAATTTGAACTTCTACTTTTCCGCATGTGCCTTAAGGATCTCTTTTGCAGGAAATCAGCTCGAAGAAGAATCCCGGTTTGAAAAGAACGACATGATATCGCAAATATGTTGCTCGCTGCTTTCCTCTTGTTAGTACATGTTGTCCTCTATCACTATACTTGCATTCATACCTGGTTCATTATGTGATAGCAGTATGCATGATAGCTTGCTTATCAATTGTTCGCTCCAAATTATATGATCTGTATGAATGGTTATATTAGTGTAGAATATATCCAATGCCAATGAAATTTTTTAGCTCTACATTGTTCTTGTAAGTACCTGTTGTCCATTATCAGTGTACTTATATTGACAGGTAGTTGTTCATGTACCATCACTCTGCAGCTTATTTCCTTTGCCCTCCATTTTCTACACATCAGATCTATATTTACTCTTACCATAAGGTTAGATAATACCGATGGTCCTGAAGAAGTTTAGCTCTGCATTGCTCTTGGCTGTACCTTTTACTTGTATCATTGTACTTCCATTTATAGCTACTTGGTTATGTAGCATCACACTTCATCTTATCTTAAATATTCTCCATTTTTTCTTATATTATCACATCTATATTTACTCTTAACAAAATGTAGAATAAAGGCAATGCTTATGAAGAAGATTCTGTGGTAAACTTCTTGAATTGCCCCCCCCCCCATTAGCATGCACAAGGGCTTTATAGAGCCTTCTTCACCAATAATGTAAGTTTGTCCTTCTCAAGCTTTCAAACTTTGTTATGTATATTTGGTTAGGCATGACTGCAACAACTGTTTATTTTTTGTGTTTGCATCAAATTGCATGTTTAATATTTATTATGTAGTTCATAAACAAAAGTTTGTCCTTCTCAATTTAAGTTTTCAGTTGTACAACCAAGTTCCTTCTTCATACCATGTAAATTAAACTATACAAAGCAAGTGACCTTCTTTTGCACTGCATGTATGCTTCTGTTCTTGATCCATAATCCAGTGGTGTGGTGAACCTACCCACTACGACACAATTTCATATTTTGCAATGTCTTAAATATGAACAATGCCATATCAGTCTACTATTATTTAAACCGTCTCTTTATTTGCCAATCTGAAATGGGATAAATTGACAGTGCACTAACCATTGATACTTATGAGTTCTTGATCTATAATCCAGTGGTGTCGTGAAGTTGCCAACTCCTTCACAATGTCATTTCCTTCCATGTCTTAACCTGAACAATACCATATTGTGTTAATGCTACTTTAAACTATGTCACTTTATTCGTCAGTAAGAAATGTGATGAATTGTCAGCACTGATACTTATATGTGCAAAACTTGTCATCTGTCTACTTGTTTATCTTTCAGAGTGAGGAGGATATAAGTGTCAAACAAGCACAGTCTCATCAGCTTGCTCAGCTGCTTGCGCTGCAGCTCCCGAGTAGGGCTAACCTTTCTTGAACTCTATTGAAGTGTTGTCAGTTTTGTATATTATTTTGTCGGCATGGTTGTTTGCACTGGTGACGATCTTTGATGCGCAGTGTATGTAATCTGCTGTCTGCTTGTGCTTTATTATCATAGTGGCGAACTTTGATGCCTAGTGGATGTAATATGCCATAATTTCTTTATTGTATAGTCTAGGTTTTTTCTTATTCACGATGATGCAGTTATTTTACTGTATATATATCCTGTCTTCGTAGTAAACCGGCCAAACTGTAAAATTACGGTACATAATCGGGTCATCATGCAAATCACTACATAATCGATACATTAACAGGCCTAAATGTAAACTGACCCACTAGTATATGCGGGCCTCTAATAGGCCGAGTAAACCGCCGACCCTATTTTCGCAAGAAAACTCAATGGGCTTTTTGGAGGCTCAAAAGTAGGTTGGGCCTGATACGTGTCGAACAGCTCACGGGCCGGCAGCAGGCCGAAATAGACCCCGACCCATGATTGTGCCAATCACATCACGGGCCGTTAACAGGCCAAAATTGTCTCGGTCCTTGTTTGGCCCAATCAGATTATCAGACGTGAGCAGGCCGGATGCAAAACGAGCCGTAGTTAGGCCCAACTATATGATGGGCTTTTAACAGTCTGAAATAAATATAGGGCTGAAGTGTTAAACATGCCTTTAACATGCCGAAACTAATATCAGGCCGAATTACTAAATGAGCCTTTAGCAAGTGGGCCCAAAAGCATAGCGTCCGGTTGACGAGCCGAATCTGATATGGGCCATAATTTAGCCCAAAGCCTCTTAAAGGGCCGGATCTGATCTGGGCCGTAATTTGACCCAGAACGTGGTAGGATTTTACGGGCTGGATCTCATATGGGCCTTTATTAGGCCCAGAACATGGCAGGCTATTAATGGACCAAATCAAATATGGGCCAGCATTTGGGCCTTTAGTTGGGCCGACCCATTATGGTCCGCAAAATCTTGTGGGCCTTTAGTTCGGCCGACCCATTTACTCTTTATGGGCCACTTTTGGGCTGGTCCACGTGTCAACATATCATAGGCGCATCTCGCCCATTGGATGAGTGACACCTGTGCTAACGCGGAGCTGACACGTGGTTCTGTCGGCCAATGAGAATTTTACACGTGGAAAATCGTCATTGGTCGTGGCTGTTAGCGGGTTATCGGATCCAAAACTGGACCCGATAGCTTAACAGCGACCCGTTACGATGGATGCCACGTGTCGGTCACCCTTGACAAAAGAACTTCCATGACGCGGCATTTATCGTCATGGAAGTGAACACTTATGTGATGATAATTTTGGTAATCTCGTGGAACACTTCTACGACAGCACAAGTATGACTATCTTGATTCTGTCATAAATTCGTCATGGATGTACATGCATGACCGAAAATGTGATCTACTGTGACAAACACATATCATCACAGAAGTGTATTTTTTGTAGTGAAATGAGGCATTACTGTTGTTCCTAATGATAAAAATGAACTTATCCCACAAAGAATCGTAATCAGTTATAGGATGGTAATTGATTTTATAAAACCAATAGAAAAGATCATTACCCTTTGCCTTTGATTGATCAAATGTTAGAAAGATTGTCTAAGCACACACATTTTTCCTTTCTAGTTGGTTATTCTCGTTTTTCTCAAATATCTGTATCACAAGAAGATCAAGAGAAACTACTTTTACCTATCCTTTTGGAACATACGCTTATAGACGTATGCATTTTGATTTATGTAATGCACTCGCTACTTTTCAAAGATGTATGAGTGCTATATTCTCTGATTTCCGTGATAAATTTTTTGAGGTATTCATGGATGATTTTTCCATTCATGGAATATCTTTTGATTATTGCGTAAGCAAACCTGACCAAGTTTTGCAGAGATGTGAAGAGACAAATCTTGTCTTGAACTGGGAGAAGTGCCACTTTATGGTGAATGAGGGTATAGTCCTTGGTCATAAAATTTCTGAAAGAGGTATTGAAGTAGATAAAGCTAAGGTTGGTGCAATTGAGAAAATGCCATGCCCTAGAGATATTAAAGGTATACGAAGTTTCCTTGGCCATGCTAATTTTTTTAGAAGGTTTATATAAGGTTCTTTAGGGCATGACAAAAGGATTCTAAAGAAAGAATTTAATGTCGATGACCAAGTTCTATTGTACAACTCCCGTTTTAGATTATTTGTTGCAGAACTTCACTCTAAATGGGAAGGACCATACATCATCAAAGATGTTTATTGTTCCGGAGCTCTTGATGACATACAAGTGCACATGGCTGTTGTAGCACTTTCGTGATAAGACAAGTGTCGAACACACAGGGAGTAAATAGGAATGAATTACAAACCCCTTAACCACGCTATCATATACGTAGTTACGTATGCACCCAAACCGTAATTTTGAAATAGCCTACTTTAGTAAGTTGCTAGGACGACATGTAAAAGGATAGTGTTTGTCCAAACTACAAACAAAAAATAAAAGATTGAAAATTAAAGGAACTAAACTAAGTGAAACCGTATTTGAGTAGTAAACATTCTCAAGGGAATTGGAGTCATCACCACAAGTATGATGCTGACAACACATGATAAACATGGCTCTGTAATTGTATCATTAAGCCACTTATATATGATCTCGCGTGGGCGGAGCCAAATAAAGTATGCATACCCACTAAGGTTACCGCGTACACTCGTGTCACCACCGTGTTTCCCCACTCCGGTTATCATAACGGTGATTCTAGGAAGTAAACTCATTGTGGTCACGGACTTGAGTTCTAGGGTTCTCCACAAATCCCTATTGCAATGATTAGGGTGGAAGCGAGAATAGGCCCTGTCACCACCTACCCTCTACAACTACCCTTCTCACCAATATGACTTTCCTCAAGTCCACAAGGGGCTAATGTTGCGTGAGCACTCTTCACAACACCATTAGACAATCAAGACAATACATATAAAGAGAATATTGGATCGCTTATTCAAAAGTAATAATCATGCAAGGGTTCACCCAATTCCTCAAGAACTAACACAACTACTCACACATAGGAGAGTGAGAAGGAAAGTTACAAGCCAACAGAGAGTCGGTGGAAGAAAGGAGCATGCTGGTCATGGTAATGGCAACAACGGCCGCTGTGAAGATGGTGATGGTGGCGGCGCCGGTGATGAAGACCACACCTGCCCAAAGAACGGTGCTCGTGGTGGAGGCTCCCCTTCTTATTCCTCTTGGCTTGGCACTTCTCTTCTCTATGGAGGTGGTCTTGGAGCAGTAATGGAGATGGATGACGATTGCATGGATGCGTGAATGTGTGCGGAGCGGCAGCCAGGGTTGATGGTGCTTATATGAAGGCCTCCCGATATCTGTTGATCCACTGATGTGGTCATCCATGGGCTCAAGATGAGCCTTATCTTCTCCCGATCCCTTCATTATGGGCCAAGGACCTCGTGGGAACAATTGGGGACAAAATCGATGAAGAATCATGTCTAGAAAGGTAACTATCTCGGAGCTGTCTGCATGTTAAACAACCGTGCCTGGTCGTTCGGAACACCGTCTTTCATGTTGTCTTTTTTGCAGTCTTTCTCTAGTAAAACGGCTGCCATTTCTTCATACGAACTCGGAATTCTATCTTATTGGGCTCATTGGATTCGTATGAACGACGCCGATCCATTTTTTTGTCTTAGACCTTGAATTGGAGAACTTTGGAAAAATGACTTCTTTCGACCTTTGAAATGGCTAAGTCCGACCCATGGCTGACTCTGTATTGAACTTATCCTTGCTCCTTTCATCGTGCTTGGTCTTAGGTTCCTCCGGTACACCTATAGACACAAGAAAACAATTAAAACTAATGAAAACCAAATAAATACACAAATGTGCAATGCTCATAATGATTAATGCAAAAATCAGTAATCATGCATAATGGGCATATATTTGCTTCAATGGGACATAATATATGAAGAGAACATGCAACATATGAGCTCTAAATATAAGTAAAATATAGAGCCATTAGCTATCAAGATTAATAATGCAAATGGAACAAATATGAAGGTGGTTACTTGATAGAGGCGAGGGTCCCAATCTTTCAACGAGATAATAACTGTCGATTTGGTAGAGTCTACTTTGCTAATACGACTACAAACGTGCACGATGTTGTGCCTTATCACTCGCTAAGCCGATCTCCTAAGATTACTGACGATACTGAAAACACGTTCAGCCTAACCACAAAGGTCCATTCCTGCATGCAATCAAAGATCAATCAAGAATATGATAAAGCAATATGAATATTGTGAATATTGTGAATATATATATATATATATATATATATATATATATGAGGTATTGATAAAAGTGGGAATCTGAAATCGGTTTGTCTTGGTCATTGGACACAAACGAAGTACACAAAGTTGGAGTGGCTAACTTTTAACTAAATAAATCCCAAGGAAAATACTACTAGATTTATCTATTTATGTAGGAGTAAGGGGTGGCGGCCAAGGAGGTGGGAGGACATCCCAAGGCGGACAAAAAGAAACCCTAGGTTGTACAAGGCCCATGGGCCCAAGTGGAGGTGATGCAACACCCTTGGACTTGTACTTTGACTCGGATTATGCTGCAACGTAAGATTGTTTCATCAATATCTCAACTCTCTTGATGAATGAAGGTGTATCCAATTGGGTTGGAAAGTGCATGAAATAAGATTTTCAACAAAAAAAGAATCACCCAATTCGGAGTTCGGATGCAAAATTTCTTGGTGTTTTGATTCAGGTATGTCTGTGCAGTTCGAACATGAGTTCAGAACATGAGAGACTTGACTCTATCTTCTCTTGGTCTAGAAATGACTCGAGAGAACTTCTTGAACAACACCTAAACGTATCTTTTCCCTTATCTTCATATGTGGATTGTACAAATGTCCGGTAGTTCTGCAATTAGGCATGAAATAAAAAGCGGTGAAGTACTTTTGTTCTGTATAGTATAAATAACGGATTTCATAATGTTTTTGAGAAATCACCTCAAATAAATATGCATATGCAATCTTTGCAATCATATCCAAGGTAGAAATGTCATCATCATCCTCACCTTCTTGAAAACAAAGCGGTTCTCGATGTTGCTTAATCTGGAATGTGGCTAACAAAAGGGAAAAGGTGTACATGTTGTATACGTATATGTCATCCATTTTTACTCTCTTGATTTTTGCACATGTGACACATTTATACATGAGTTACTTTCATACACTACTAGGGAAAAGCCTAGCAGCAGTGCGGGTTTTCGGCCTTTTAGTAGTGCGGGGGCCGGCGCTACTAATAAGGCACTACAGCTAACGTATAGCAGTAGCGCTGGTCCACCTGCGCTACTGCTACACAAGTGTTGCAGTAGCGCGCTTAAAGGAACCTCGCTGCTGCTAATAGCTATAGCGCGCTTCCCCTGTGCGCGCTACTGCTACAACCGCGCTGCTGCTAACTTTTCTCCACTCGCTACTGCTAATTTTAGTAGTTTTTTTGTTTTTTTCGGCATATTTGTTTTGTATTTGAACAAGCTTTATAGAAGAATCTTTAGCACATACAAATGTCATCATGATACACATACAAATGCCTGCGAGACCACAAATGTAATCATAGCATATACATACAAATAGTCTCGTCATAATCATCATCCAACACAAAGTGGTATCTTGTCATCATCTCGAAAATAGCGATACATGCAAGTCTCAAATACTTGCAACTACAACGTCATCCATCTAAACAAAGGTATACGCGAGAAGAGCTATCACTATGAGTGAGAGCGGAACTATGCAGTACATGAGATGGCGGTTACAAGTCCTCTCTCGCGCTAGAGTGAACCTCAAGTAACTAGCTTCTCCTTCTTGTCTGCTTTTGAAGCCTTTATGGCTGGCGTCCGAGAACCCATTCACTTGCGCCTGACACTCATGCCACTCGTTGTACACCCCCGGAACCTTCCCTTTGTACACGACATAGCAGTTCCATCACGCCATCAAGAAACTAGGTACCTGTTAGAGATGCATGTTCATGAAGAGGATGTACAATCATATATATGCAACAAAATATACTAGAGAACACCGAAAAAGAAAGGGTTAGCAACTAGATGCAACTAGGGATTGTGGACATCACAAAGTTGCATCGCTACAAATAGTATACAAGTTCAACCGACACATATCATCATCGTCGGCATCATAAATCACTAGAAGTTCCATCCTTCCATATCATCGAGGATGGACCCTAGCTTCTTGAACGGCGTGAGGTCTAGACGTTGCATGCCTATGCGAGTTCGGACGTCAGCTCGCGATATAGGGCCGTGGTGGAACATCCCCTTCTCATCGACGACTTCTTTCATGATGATCGTCGCAATGTCGCTTTGGATGCAAAAGAAGTCATCTCTAAGTTTATAATCCGCTTCTCCATGAGATTCTAGCCACTTGTGGATATGATCATCATTTCTTCTTCTCATGCGAAGCTTTTGGTGATCCGTGTTGAACTGAATCATGAGATGGAGGATGTAGAATCCATCCTTCTTGCTTGGTTTTGGGACTTGGATGCAGGAGAAGTTAGTTTTATGCGTGAAACCCATCTTCTTGTTCCTTTGTTTCCACCTCTAAAGATGAAGCCTTGGAGAGCATCATCTAGAATATTCATTATGTGGGTGTAGTATTTTTTCTCATAGTCTCTGGAAGGGTCAAAATACACGGCGTGGGAGACTTGCGGATAAAGAACGATAAGGACGGCGCACCCGTTGCTCCGGGGAAAAGACACCTCAAATTATTCCCCATAGAGAGAGAAGGAATGATTGAAATGTATGAAAGGGTTGTTCGAAACTGACTTACTTTGGATGATAAGGCACGAGGACAATTTCGGCATGACCTTTGCTAAAAAATGGACATATCGAGCGCCTGAAATTCACCGGAACGGAAATGAATCAACATTCCGGCGTAACATAGGCAACTCGGATCATTTACCAAAACATGACATGTCCAAAACATGACATATCCACGTATCACATGTCCAGTTCAAATTTGCATATAAATTCAGCAAATTTTGAAACCTATCTAAATTCATAACTAAATAGATAACCTAATTAACATAACTAAAACCTAAGTAAATTAACCCTAGCTAGCAGAGAGAGAGAGAGGGGGGGTGGTTTACAGAGGGTGCAGGGCGAGGAGGCAGGCCCGACGACGGCCGAGGTTGGGAGGGGAGGAAGCAGAGGAGGGAGGCGAGGGCCGATGGGTCGGGGGCGAGTGCCGGCGCCGGGAGCGAGCGCGCCTGGGTCGGGGGCGGCGGGGTCGGGGGCGAGCGCGCCGAGGTCGGGGGCGGGCACGGCGGTGCGACGGGGCCGGGGAAGAGAGAGTGGGGATTTGGGGGAAAAGATGCGGGATGAAGCAGGGAGAGGGAGAATTTTGGGTTAAGTGGACGTAGCAGTAGCGCGTTTTCACGAAACGCGCTACTACTATTACGAGCAGCTATAGCGATTTTCTGCAGAAACCGCTACTGCTACCTTGACTAGCTGTAGCTCTTTTTCACTAAAGCGCTACTGCTATAACCAGTTTCCCTTTTTTCTTTTCCTCAGCATAATAGGAACATATATATTACATCATTGGACCCTTGCATAATAATGGCTAAGTGTGTATACAAAAATAGAAACATATATATATATATATATATATACATATATATATATATATATATATATATATATATATATATATATATATATATTACATCATTTGACCGATTCCTCAGCGCTGACGTTTTCGTTTTTGAGTCAGCTTCTTTCCCTTCTTGTTCGTCGAAAAATAATTGAGCCCCTCATTGTGACTTTGCCTTTTCCATGGAGTACGATTTTTCTTTGGTAATGTAGTATTGATTCTTCTTTTGACGTATACTTCATCATCATCGTCATCTTCCCTCATTGGGTTGCCGTACTGATCATAGTCTTCCTCATTGGCGACTCCATCCATTCCAATGATGTTTCTTTTGCCTTTCCTCATGACAACACGACTGGGATTGCATGGGTCGGTTATGAAGAAGCATTGTGTCACGTGCTTAGCATGTACCCATGGCTCGTTTTTTGCGATAGCGTTCACGGTAGCGCTCTTGGCGCCGGGTATAGTCATGGTAGTGAAAATCCGGCTTTCTCTTTCGACATTCTTAGCCCATCTGACACGGAACATCGTCGTGTTGTGCAGTCCAGAGTAGTCAAGCTCCCAGATCTCCTCGACCCTTCCATAAAACCGTTCAGTTGCGCCGTTGTCGCTCCCGGTCATGCATTCCATCGTCACCCCTGAGTTCTGATATTCATCACTGTCCATATCTTTGGCCTCCATGTAGAACGTGTATCCGTTGATATCACATGCCTGATAGGTTACGAGGTTGGGCGAGGGGCCATGTGCTAAGGCGTATATGAGCAATCCGTCCTTAGAGCCCTCCTCCGGGGGATTAGCAATAATATGCTCTTTGAACCAATGCAGGAAAGTGGAGTTGTGCTCTCTAGTAACTTCGGCGTCCGTCCTGCATACCCCCCGGTCACGATACTTCTTTGCGATAATTTCTTTGTGCAGTGCCACGAAAGGATCTACCTCGTCTAGGTGTTGTAGCACTACCAAGTTTCCTCTGTCAAAGTCACTGCGTCGATCTGAGTATGCCACGTGTAGTTCCCTGCGACCGTTGCAGTGACCTTCTCCTTTGAGCCTCCCATCGTGCTTGTTAACGGGCAAACCAACACTAACACCAGGCGGCTGGTCTGTGCCATATAGAAAATTCTCACAGAAAGAGATACACTCTTGTGTCAAATAGCCCTGGACGATGCTTCCATCCGGACGGGACATGTTACGAACGAATCCTTTGATGATCCCATTCATCCTCTCAAATGGCATCATATTGTGCAGGAATGACGGCCCCAGGTCTATTATGTCATCCACAATATGGACACACAGATGCACCATCACGTCAAAGAACGCGGGCGGTAAGTACATCTCAAGCTCATTCAGTATCACAACGATCTCTTCCTGTAGCCTTTGGAGCTGCTTCACACTGATCGACTTTTGAGAGATGATGTCAAAAAAGTTGCAGAGACCAATAAGCGTGTCATGGACGTGCTTGTCCATTATCCCTCTAAGGGCAACAGGTAATATCTGCGTCATCATCACATGACAGTCATGAGACTTCATCCCGCTGAACCTTTTCTTGTCCGTGTCTAGATATCTACTTATCTTGCCACAGTAACCGGAACTAACTTTGACTCCGGTAAGGCACTTAAAGAATTGATTGATCTCAGCCTGACTTAAGGTGAAGCAAGAAGGGGGGCAATAATCCTCATTCTTTATTTTCTTGCCCTTCTTCTCCCGTGCCTCTGTCTCCGTCTCTGTCTCGTCTGAAATTTTACGGGGCGGCATGTGCAGATCTTCCCTGATTTTTCAAATCTTGCAAGTCTTTTTTGCCTTCGGCCCATCCTTGGTCTTATCCGGCATGTTCATTAGTGTTGCGAGCAAGCTCTCAAGGACATTCTTACAGATATGCATTTGATCAAGGCAATGAGGTGTATCGAGTTTGTGCCAGTACTCCAAGTCCCAGAACACAGACCTCGTCTTCCATTCCTTCAGCAGCGGCTCCGGCGCCTTTCTCATCGTCTTTCCCGGCGCGGGGCACTCCTTCCAGTTTTTCAACAGCTCATCGATTTCGGCACCGCTCCGCTTACGTGCAGGTCCTCGATGCTCAGCGTGACCATTGAATAGATCTCCACGGTTTCTCCACGGGTCGTCCTGTTCGAGCCATCTTCGATGCCCCATGTACACGATTTTCCCAGACCCGCCATCTTTCCTTAACGTTAGCTGCTGAGATGTTGTATCATCCATGCACCGCGTGTATCCGCAATATCCATGGCACACCTGGCCTGCCACATATCGGTAACCAAGATAGTCGTGCACTGTCGTGATCTGTGCGGCTCTCGTGTTGAAATACTCGCCTTTGCTGGCGTCCCATGTCTTGGCCGGTGTTTTCCATAACGTGTCTAACTCCTTCTGAAGTAGCCCCAGATACAAATTAATATTATTTCCTGGTTGTTTCAGCCCTTGAATAAGCATTCTCATGTGAATGTACTTCGATTTCATGCACAACCAGGGGGGAGGTTGTACATCCATACAAACACGGGCCATGTGCTATGGTTGGTGCTCTGGTTGCCAAACGGATTCATGCCATCGGTACACGCGCCGAGCATGATGTTCCTTGCATCACATTCAAAATACCGATAGAAGTTGTTCAACGCTCTCCACTGGCTTCCATCCTTGACGTGTCTCAGCTTCGGATCATCTCCATCGTCGGGCTTCTTCCTCTCCGCGTGCCAGCGCATTAGCTTTGCTTCCTTGGGATCTACAAAATACCTCTGGAGACGGGAAGTGATCGGTAAGTACCATACCACTTACTGGGGACATTTCTTCCCGGCCTTCTTGTATCGAGAAGCATTGCACACCGGATAACTTATTTTTTCCGCATGCTCCTTCCGATAAATTATGCAATCGTTGATGCATGCATGGTATCTAACGTGTGGCAGATCAAGAGGGCACACGATCTTCTTGGCCTCATCAACACTACTAGGACATAGATTACCCTCGGGAAGAACATCCTTTAGGTACTTGAGATGCTCATCGAGGCTAGTGTTGGTCCATTTGTTTTTAGCCTTCGTCTTCAGCACTTGGAGCGTGAAACTCAAGCGGGTCACCTCAGGATTGCAACCATCATACAATGGAGTGTTCGAGTCTACCACCAGTTGCTCCAGCTTAGCCTCCTCTCTAGAAGCAGCTCTCTCAGTACTCGTCTCCTTGCAAAGCAATGCTTGAACATGAGGGTCCCGCACGATTGAACTTAGTACCGACGAACTCTGCTGCGTGGAGTCCATGTCGTTCTCTCCGCTGCCATGTCCGGCCCCTTCTCCGCCACCATGTCCGGCCTCTTCCCCGCCGCCATTATCGATCATCTCTTTGTCTTGCCCCGTGTCATCATTGCCTGCCCCGTTGGCATCCTCAACATCGTCATCCTCATCTTCAGTTATCCACCGAGTATAGCCATCCATGAAACCAGTCATGAGCAGGTGCGCTTCGACGCGACCATCGACATGGGGGTCAAGACAAACTATTACTTTGCATTTTCGACACGGACATAAAACCTTTGTCAGGTTATTTTCCTTCATGTCCTGCACCGCTGACCGCAACCACCTGTCCACCATCGTTCCACTGACCATCGTCAACTCTGCACGGTAATAATAAACAAATTGATTATAAAAATGCGTGCATTCATCAAATTCATACAAAAATTTGGCATGACCTTCCTTAAAAATAGGACATATATAGATCTAGAGTTTGCCCGGAATTCGCCGAAACGGAAATAAATCGACATTTCGGCAAAACATAGGCAACTCAAATGCACAATTTGGCGTCAACTCATGCCACACACACAATTTCCATAAAAATATCACACACACATGCATAAACATATTTCCATTTTGCAAAAGCATGAAATATTAATCACACCTCTATCTCGAGATCGAGCACACGGTGGAGATGATGATGTAGGGAGGTCAAAAGTGCACAAAGCTCTTCTTGACAAAGAAAGATCTAGTTAGGGGGAAAATAGGTCACTTAACTAAATGCTACATCTACCTAGCTAGCTAATTTGGGAGGAGACAACTTCAACTAGTGGAGGGGGGAGGAAAAAGAGAAAGGAGATGAATTAATGGAGGTGGTGTAGTTATAGCTAGGAGTAATGAAGAGAGAGAAAGGTAGGTAGAAGAGGGAGAGTAATGGGGGGAGAAGTATTGAGGAAGAAGAAGAGTGAGGGAGGGAGGATGTGGGAGGTAGGGGAAAGGGAGGAGAGGACATGGGGAGGGGGGTGGAAAAGGTGGAGGGTGCTGCATCTTAGCAGTAGCGTGGGAGAGAAAGCGCGCTGCTGCTAAGAGCGTAGCAACAGCGCGCTTTCCTGTCACGCGCTACTGCTAAACGGGCCAACCCTGTGCACAATTTCAAAATTAGCAGCAGCGAGGTGACAAAAAAGCGCGCTGCTACTATGGCATTAGCAGCAGCGGGCTCCCTGGCGCCACGCTACTGGTAAACTTACGTCGTTGTGTACTGTCGGTGGATTTTTGTAGCAGCGCGGTTTAAGCGTCACGCGCTACTGCTAAGTTTGCACCAGTAGCGAGCTTTCCATAGCCGCGCTGCTACTACTTAGCAGCAGTGCCTGTTTTTATGCCACGCTGCTGCTAAGATTATGTGTATAAGGTTTTCCCTAGTAGTGATATGTCTTGAAATATAAAACCAAACTATTCTCACAAGAAGTAGAAGGCATAAAAATACTGCAACATAGTTTGCACGTTTAAGTGAAGCTCTTATTCATATCAAAGGATTGACAATGTCATCATTAAACTATCCCAACATTGGTGAAGAAACTTTAATTGCTTTAAGTTTACATGATGCAACATGCTTAAATAATCCAACATGCAACAAGTCATTTTACATAGAATCGTCACCAAGATTAGAGGTCATATCGAAATGATTAAACACTGGCATAATTATTTTCAAATGTATTTGATCCAAATCTGATTTATCCCTTGATTCACATGGTTCTTTCAAATTTAATTCAGTGGGTGCACTCAACATTATTTATATTGCAGTTGTGTGATCACATGGCAAACTCAAATCATCAACATAGTCCTCTAAAATAGGTAGTGTGTTAAAAGTAGTAGGTAGCTCATCACATGGTGAATTTAAAATGACAAGGCATTCATCATACTCATGTGGAGGTGGAAGATCAGTACCTTTGTCATTATCTCTTATAATTAACTCAGATGATGTAGGCACTCTCGGTGGTGATGTGTCACATGGTGGAGGTGATCTAGTCCTCACAACAACAGATGTATTTGTCATGGTACGTCTAGTAGTTTAAGGAGCAACCGTATCAACTCTCAGAATGTGCATGTACGCTTGTTCTCCTTGTGGGAAACACGTCATTCTATTTTTGGTTCAGCTTTGCCAGCAAGACGAAACAAACGGTCCGTAGGAAAACATTTTTCATGAGTTAGTCTCTCCTGAATATCATGGTTTAATCCTCCCCAAAATCTATCCATCAAATCTTCTTCAGTTTATTCTAAGAAAGAGTGCAACTAGGTAGTTTGTAAATCATCATAATATTTTGTTAGGTGTCACTACCTTGTTTGAGATAGTTTAGTTTTTTAATCATGCCACGAGTATAATAAACATCGGCGAATCTATCTCTCACGGCAGGTTTTAAATCATCCCAAGTAGTAGGTATAAAATCAGGGTATAACCAACAATATTCGTTCCACCAAACTAAAGCAAAGCTACTGAAAATACTAACCGCAACTTTACCTTCTGTACACTCATCAAAATTATAGGATGCAAATGTAGCATTCATTTCGTACTCCCATTCAATATATAAATCGAGGCTAAAATGACCATTAAAAGGTGGCATTGGAACATTAACCTGATTATGCGCATTCTGATGTCTTTGCTTCCTCTTGCCATGGTTGCTTTATTTCTTAGGTGGTGGCACATCCCCACGATCAATGAAGCCCATGAACTGAGAACTATGTATTTTGCCAAGATTAGTAGAAACAAGAACAAAATTCTAGAACAATGTTCCTATGAACTACTAGGATGTGGTGGTAAAACACTCACATTAAAACAAATATCAATGTCTTACAAGTTCTTACCTTGAAACAGGCGTTGACAGGAAACCAGCGGTGTCGAATAATCCAAAGATTAAGTAAAGCAATTACCAAGTGAACATATGTATACATGGTGTAGAAATATATGGAGCTTGGAATTCTTAAATATATGGTAGCGAAAGATTAGCAATAATCAATTCAGAGATGCGATGTTGAATAAACGCTCAACAACAGTACTGTGATGGCCCTAGGCTAGAGCGGACTAGAAACGCGAGCCTAGAACACTAATGGGCTCAAATCATAGCACAACTAGCAGCAACAAAGGCTATGAAGTAGCTATGTATAGCAAGATATAAGCGAAGATCACAATGGTAGTATAGATAATGATGAGAAACAAGCTCCAAGTAGGATATACCAAACACTCTCTCTCCAACTTTCCTCTGGAAAAGTTTGTGCCAATTTTCTCATATTTTTTTTCAAGAATGATACTGGCTCAAGATTTCAAATGCGAAAAGAATCACTCAATTACGAGTTGGTATGAGGAGGCAAAACATTCTAAAACTCGCCTGGAAAACTATAAAAAACTGTGTTCACAAACTTTGGAGGGCAAAAAGACCTATTTAGAAGCCGATTTTGAGGTTCCAAATATTGCACTTGCCTCTACAACTATTCAAATGCGCCTCGTCGCTGGCTTTAATTTTAATAGTCGTGGAGCCAAAATGGACTTCGTATCAGAAAGATATGCTTGTTTTACTGAACACTGCACAAAAAGATTCCAATACAAATTCAGATACGAGATTGAGTCTAGATAGATCCGAAATTTCTCTCTTTTTTTCTTTCTTTTTTTCTCTCACATTTTTTTTACTTTTTTCTCTCTTTCTCTCTCATATTTTACTACTCTCCCTCTCTCTCTCTCTCTCTCTCTCTCTCTCTTCTGTTTACCAAACAAATTAGATAAGATTCAGATTGGATCAAGCGAAGATGCGAGCGACCTCAAGTGTGACTATGGCAATGAACGATGGGGAGTATGTGTTGCAAACAGATGGATGGTGGTGATCGACAACGAAAGGGATGATAATGCAGTAGTGATGTGACTAATGTAAATAGAACTCGAAACTCTAAAGGAACTAAGGAACTAGATACTAAGACTAGCAACTTGGCACGCTGATGCAACCACAAATTCAACAAAGCAAAACACCGAACAGAAAATTGCAAAAGTCTCAGATTGGTTCACATATGATGATCAAGTCCTATTTTCTTGGATTTTTCATGGACTATAGGTATGTGGCACATATGCAATCTCGACTATGATAAAGAGGAAATCTCATCGAGCAACCTAAAAACTATCGATTTAGTAGAGTCGACTTTGATGGTCTGACTACAAATATGCATGACGTTGTGCCTTATCAATCACTAAACTGATTTCCTAAGGTTACTAACGATACCAAAAGCACAATCAGCATGACCACGAAGGTCTATTCCTGCATGCAATCGAAGAAAAAGCAAGAATATGATAAAGCAATATGAATATTGTGAATATATATATATGAAGTATTGATAAAAGTGGTGATCCGATAGTGGTCTTTGCCTGGTTGTTGGACACAAATGAAGTACATGAAGTTGCAATGGCTAATTTTTAACAAAACAAATCCCAAGGAAAAAGCTACCAGATTTATCTATTTATATAGGAGCAAGGGGTGGCGGTTAAGGATGTGGGAGTACGTCCCAAGGCAGTCTAAAATAAACCCTAGGTCGTACAAGTCCCATGGGCCCAAGTGGAGGTGATGCAACATGTTTGGACTTATAGTTTGACTCGGATTCTGCTGCAGCGCCAGATTATCTCATCAATATCTCCATGCTTCAGACGAATTTGAAGGTGAACCGAATTGGGTTTGAAAGTGCATGAAATAAGCTTCCCAACAAAAAATGAATCAGCTAATTCAGACTTCCGATGCAAAAGTTCTTGGCATTTTGAGTCAGGCATGTATGTGCAATCCGAATCTGAGTTCAGAACATGAGAGACTTGGACTCTATTTTCTCTCGGGTCAAAAATGACTTCAGAGAATTTCTTGGATAACACCTAAACGCTTCTTATTCTCTTATCTTCATATATGTGGATTTTACAAGTGTCCGATAGTTCTGCAATTAGGCATGAAACAAAAAGAGGTGAAGTACTTTTGTTCTGTATAGCATAAATAACTTATTTCATAATTTTTATCAGAAATCACCTCAAATAAATACGCATATGCAATATTTGTGATTGTATCCGAGGTAGCCATGTCCTCTTCAATAATGGTCAAATAATTAAACATTATATTGCAGGTACACCCATTAACGCCGAAACAAACATTATTCAAACAATTAACTGGACGAACATATAAAGGAAACGTTCCGGAGCATTCCAGAATTCTGAAAAAGGTAAGTAAACCGTTTGTAACAATTCCATAAAATTACTTTTTGATCATTTTGGAATATATAAAAATTTAGGAAAATTAGAAATAGCCAAGAAATTGCATGAGGGGGCCACAAGCTTAGGTGGTCCCCCGGCGCAAGCCACCAAGGCTTGTGGGGCCCTCGTGCATTTTCTCGACTCTGTACTCTTCCTGAAGAGTTGTACTGCAAGGAAAAATCATTATATATATGTTTCGCTGTTTTCACCTCCATATAGCAAGTTTCTCGTATGTTCTTGTTTTGTGCTACTTTTTTGATAGATCTAGATCGCTATGTCATCATTAAGCTCATCCAAGGACAAGTTTTGCGAGAATGTCATCAACCCCTATCTTTCCAAGGTGATGACGCACCCTCAAAACATGGAGTTTTGTGAGGGGGTGCTTCAGATCCGGGATGTTCAAGGAGCCAAGAAGGATGGGAGCGAAAAGGCCGGGCTTGAGGAGGTGGAGGAGGAAATCTTCAAGTGTTAAGGGATGGTGGAGCGTGGACTCAGTGCTAACCACTCCATGATCATGGATTTTATTTGAGAGCATAAGTGGGACAACAAGGATATTGGAGAAGCCATCTTCAAGCTTCACGACTAGGTCGATCATCTCCAATCACAAATCTATGACCTACAAAACCAAAATTGTGAGTATGAATCCAGATTTAGGAGGTACCAGCAGATTTCAGGATTCCAGAGACTCGTCCCTCTTTCTTTGATGGAGAACCCATGCCTTGGAATATGGAGGACAAGCTTACCACTTCTTCACCACCATCACTGAAGAAAGAAACTCGAGTACACGGGTATGTGCACCACCCTTGGCTTGTTCCAATCTTGGGGGAGGTGCCCTGGTATTGTATCACCATCACTTTTATCATCATCATCTATCTTAGTTCTATTTCGTGATTTAGAAGAATAAAGTGCAAGTATGAATTAGTTTCGAGTGCTTGTTTCGTGATCTATCAATCTATATAATTGAGTGTGAGAGTTATATAATAAAAGTAGTTTGAGTTATGATGCTTTACATTCTTGTTTCAATCTTAGCAATGAAAATAACAAATAAAGGAATCATATGCTAATCCCATGGGGACTAATGACTTCACATAAAAGGAGCATGATGGATAAATTTTGTTGAAGATTAACAAATATAACATTGGTCATTGATGCAATTCATGAAAGATTAATAAAGGAAGAGAGGTTACACATATACATACAATATCTTGGACATATTTTATGATTGTTAGCCCCCATAAAATATTCTCTACTTGATCAAATATTTGATGTTGGACAAGGAAGACAGTGTAATGAGTTATGTTCGCTTATATTCACATAGAAGTTATATTGTCATGGATCCTCTAACATGCGGTGCTTGCTCACAATCTTTTGCTAGCGAAAATTTCATACTAACTAGAAATACTAATTGTGCATCCAAAAAACCTTCAATCCAGTTTCTTTTCATGCGAGTCCACCATACCTACCTATGGATTGAATAAGATCCTGCAATAAATTTGTCATCGGTGCAAAAAGCAATAAAAATTGCTCCATATATGTATGATCTTTTATTGTAAGGAAAATAAGCTTTGTACGAACTTTCAATGGTAAAGAAATGAAAGCGACAAATTGCATAATAGATGTTACTATCACAAGGGGCAATATAAAGTGACGTTCCTTTGCATTAAGAGCTTGCACATCCAAATAAAATGTGCATGACAACCTCTGCTTCCCTCTATGAAGGTCCTATCTTCTTTATTTTTATTTTTTTATTATGCAAGAGTCAATAGTGTTCATCCTTATTCCATTCCTAATTATTCTCCACTTGGCAAGAATCATGTGGTAGGCAAAGATCCAGGCACATATATCCAGCTGGATGTACGTAATCATGAGTTACTATTGTTGACATTATCCCCGAGGTAATTAAGTTGGGAGGTGAAAACAATAAACCCCTATCTTCCTATGTGTCTGATTGAAAATTTTGTTCCAAAAATAATCTTTGAGTGTCAACAATCATATAAGAGTATATGATAGTTGAGTATGTGGAACTTGCTAAGCAAAAGCTCTTACATAGACTCTTTCTGGAAATACGATGAACTACAATTGTTTTAATGACTAAGAGCATAGTTTGTTGGTTCTCAAGGAAGTTTATGCTTTTATAATTTAGCATTGTGGATGAATTTTTACTTGATCATGAGAAGTTTATGATGATATATTGCTGCTATAATAATAAATCTGATGCTTCCATATCTGTATTTTGTTTCATTGACACCTCTCTCTATAAAGATGTGGTCATTATTATCGAGTTTAGCATTCACTTGAGGTCAAGCGAGATCTAAGCTTGGGGGACTCGATACATCCATTTTGCATCATCTTTTCCTACTATTATTAATTATGTTTTGGTTCACTATTTCACTTTATAATACAGCTCTAATGCTTTTTCTCTGTATGTTTTGCAAGTTTCACATGAAGAGGGAAATTGCTGGCAGCTGGGCTTCTGGACACGAAAAAGCTAATGAACAAATAGCTACTCCTAGGAGCTCCAAATGATCTGAAAATTTATGGAGAATTATTTTGTAATTAATCAAAAATACTAGAAGAAGAATTACCAGTAGGGCCCCCACCAGTGAGCCACAAGCTCAGGTGGCGCCCCCTAGGGCATGCCATGTGAGCTTGTGGGCCCACCAACAGGCCTCCATGGCCCCCTTCTACTATATGATGCCATTTTCCATAGAAAAATCCAAGAGAATACTTTCGGGATGAAATGCCGCTGTCTCGAGGTGAAACCTGGGCAGGAGCACTTCTGCTCTCTGGCAGAGCAATTCCGCCGGGGATACTTCTTCGCCGGAGGGGGAAATCGAAGCCACATCACCAACGAACCTCTCATCGTGGGAGGACCAATCTTCATCAACATCTTCACCAGCACCATCTCATCTCAAACCCTAGTTCATCTCCTATATTCCATCTTAGTCTCAAAACCTCAGATTGGTACATGAGAGTTGCTAGTAGTGTTGACTACACCTTGTAGTTGATGCTAGTTGGTTTATTTGGTGGAAGATTATATGTTCAGATCCTTAAGCATATTTGATACACCTCTGATCTTGAACATGAATATGATTTGTGATTAGTTACTTTCATTTTTGAGGCATGCGAGAAGTATTGTTATAAGTATGATTATGTGAAGTTAGTATTCGTTTAATATTTTGGTGATATGTATGTTGTTCTTTGCTACTTCTTGAGCTTGCGTTGGTTTTTCCCTCGAAGAGGAAAGGGTGATGCAGCACAGTAGAGATAAGTATTTCCCTCAGTTAAGAACAAAGGTATCTACCAGTAGGAGAAGAATGCGCAAATCACCAATACCTGCACAAACAATCAAACACTTGCACCCAATGCGATAAAGGGGTTGTCAATCCCTTCACGATCACTTGCAAAGGTGATATCTGATAGAGATAGATAAATAGAACTAAATGAAATATAAACTATTTTTGGGTTTTTTGGTTTATAGATATGAAAATAAAAGATCGGAAACTAATATGACGGAAAATAGACCCGGGGCCATAGTTTTCACTAGAGGCTTCTCTCTTGAAGGCAAATAATACAGTGGGTGAACAAATTACTATCAAGCAATTGATATAAAAGTGTAAAGTTATAACGATATCACAGGAAATGATTATGTAATATAGGCATCACGTCTGTGTCAAGTAGACCGACACCTGCCTGCATCTACTACTATTACTCCACACATCGACCGACTCCTGCCTGCATCTAGAGTATTAAGTTCGTAAAAGAACAGAGTAACACTTTAACTAAGATGACATGATGTAGAGGAATAAACTCAAGCAATATGATGTAAACCCCATATTTTTATCCTTGATGTCAACAATACAATACGTGCCTTGCTACCCCTACTTTGTCAATGGGTGAGGACACCGCAAGATTGAACCCAAAGCTAAGCACTTCTCCCATTGCAAGAAAAACCATTCTAGTTGGCCAAACCAAACCAATAGTTCGAAGAGAATTACAAAGATATCAAATCATGCATATAAGAATTCAGAGGAGATTCAAATAATATTCATAGATAATCTGATCATAAATCCACAATTCATTGAATCTCGACAAACACACCGCAAAAGAAGATTATATCGGATAACATCGAGGAGAACATGCTATTGAGAATCAAAGAGAGAGAAGAAGCCATCTAGCTACTATATATGGACCCATAGGTATGAGGTAAAGTACTCATGCTTCATCAGAAGGGTAATAGAGTTGATGTAGATGCCCTCCGTGATAGAATCCCCCTCCTGCAGGATGTCAGAACAACCACCAAGATGGGATCTCATGGGAATAGAACTTTGTGATGGTGGAAAAGTGTTTTTGTGGATGCTTCTGGAGGTTCTATAATATATGTGAATATGTAGGGCCAAGGGCTAGGTCAGAGGAGTCCTGAGGGGGTGGCGAGGTAGGGCGCGCGCCCTCCACCCTTGCCGTCGCCTCTCGGCTCTTCTGACCTGCACTCCAAGTCTCCTGGATGTCTTTTGCTCCAAGAAAAATCATCACGAAAGTTTTATTCCGTTTGGACTCCGTTTGATATTCCTTTTCTGCGAAGCTCAAAAATAAGGAAAAAAGAGAAAACTGGCACTGCGCTCTAGGTTAATAGATTAGTCCCAAAAAATAGCACATAAACACCCAAAATAGATAATATAATAGCCTGGAACAATAAACAAATTATAGATACGTTGGAGACGTATCAAGAACCCCCAAGCTTAATTCCTGCTCGTCCTTGAGTAGGTAAATGATAAAAATGGAACTTTTGATGTGGAATGCTACCTACATATTTATCCATGTAATTTTCTTTATTGTGGCATGAATGTTCAGATCCATAAGATTCAAAATGAAAGTTTAATATTGACATAAAAACAACAATACTTCAAGCATACTAACAAGGCAATTATGTCTTCTCAAAACAACATGGCCAAAGAAAGCTATCCCTACAAAATCATATAGTCTGGCTATGCTCCATCTTCATCACACAAAATACTTAAATCATGCACAACCCCGATGACAAGCCAGGTAATTGTTTCATACTTTGGTGTTCTCAAACCTTGTTAACTTCCACGCAATACATGAGCGTGAGCCATGGACATAGCACTATACACTACTAGGGAAAAGCCTAGCAATAGTGCGGGTATTAGGTGTATCAGTAGCGCGGGCTCCCGTGCTACTAATACGGTGCTACAGCTAACCTGTAGCAATAGCGCATGTTGGCCCACGCTATTGCTATACATGTCTAGCAGTAGCGATCTTTACAGCAATGTGCTACTGCTAATAGTTGCAACGCTTTGAATTAAGCCGCGCTATTGCTAACTTTTCTCCCCTCACTACTGCTAGTTTTATTAGTATCCGATTTTTTCTGCATATTTATTTTCTATTTGAACGGGCTTTATACAATAATACTTAGCATATACAAATGTCATCATCATACACATACAAATGTAATCATATGATATACATAGAAATAGTCTCATCAAATCATGTCATCATCCAACACAAAGTGGTCTCTCGTCATCATCTCAAAAATAGCGATACAAGTCTCGAATACTTGCAACTCCATCGTCATCCATCTAAACAATGATATACGCGAGAAGAGCTATCACGTAGGTCATCTGTAATGCCCTCGATGCGGCTATATCTCCCACGTGTCGAAGCACGACTTAGAGGCATAACCACATTGAAAGCAATGTCGCAAGTGAGGTAATCTTCACACAACCCATGTAATACATAAGGGAAAAGAGATACATAGTTGGCTTACAATCTCCACTTCACACAATTACATGAATAAAGCATTACATCAACCAGATACAATCAAGGCCCCACTACAGAGCCAAAATAAAAGAAGACTACCCCAAAAGCTACACAGATCTCCGATTGACCCCAACTGGGCTCCACTACTAATCAACTAGAACGAAACAACATCAAGGACAAGATCTTCATCAAGCTCCTCCTTGAGCTCGGTTGTGTCATCTGCACGGTTCAACGGCACCTGCAAGCTGGTTTTGGAAGTATCCGTGAGTCACGGGGACTCAACAATCTCACACCCTCGTGATCAAGACTATTTAAGCTTATAGGTAAGGTAAAAGGTATGAGGTGGAGCTGTAGCAAGAGACTAGCATATTTGGTGGCTAACAACACAAATGAGAGCGAGAAGAGAAGGCAAAATCACGGTAAAAAATCTATGATCAAGAAGTGATCCTAGAACAACCTACGTCAAGCATTACTCCAACACCGTGTTCACTTCCCGGACCCCGCCGAGAAGAGACCATCACGGTAACACACGCGGTTGATATATTTTAATTAAGGTCAACTTCGGGTTTTCTACAACCGGACATTAACAAATTCCCATCTGCCCATAACCGCGGGCACGACTTTCAAAAGTTCAAATCCCTGCAGGGGTGTCCCAACTTAGCCGATCACAAGCTCTCACGGTCAACGAAGGATATTCCTTCTAGCGGGAAGACCCGATCAGACTCGGAATCTCGGTTACAAGACATTTCGACAATGGTAAAACAAGACCAGCAAAGCCACCTGAATGTGCCGACAAATCCTGATAGGAGCTGCACATATCTTGTTCTCAGGGCACACCGGATTGTCCAAACTTCCGGTAGGCCAGCCCAGAGTTGCCCCTGGTGGCCACCGGCGGCTGACAAGGTGGACCAACACTCAGAGGAGCACTGGACCAGGGGGGTTAAAATAAAGATGACCCTCGGGAGCACGACTCCCAAGGGAAAAGAAAAGGCTAGGTGGCGAATGGTAAAACCAAGGTTGGGCCTTGCTGGAGGAGTTTTATTCAAAGCGAACTGTCAAGGGGTTCCCATTATAACCCAACCGCATAAGGAACGCAAAATCCGGGAACATAACACCGATATGACGGAAACTAGGGCGGCAAGAGTGGAAGAAAACACCAGGCATAAGGCCGAGCCTTCCACCCTTTACCAAGTATATAGATTCATTAATTAAATAAGAGATATTGTGATATCCCAACAAAATATCCATGTTCCCACATGGAACAAGCTCCAATCTTCACCTGCAACTAACAATGCTATAAGAGGGGCTGAGCATAGCGGTAACATAGCCAAACAACGGTTTGCTAGGACAAGGTGGGTTAGAGGCTTGGTTTAACAATATGGGAGGCATGATAAGCAAGTGGTAGGTATCGCAGCATAGGCATAGAAAAAGAGCGAGCAACTAGCAAGCAAAGATAGAAGTGATTTCGAGGGTATGGTCATCTTGCTTGAAATCCCGCAAGGAAAAAGAACGAGTCCATGAAGAAGACAAGCAGACGTAGTCGAATGGGTCCTCACAATCACGACATTACCGGAACCAACCCGAAGAAGCAACATCGGAAAGAAACAAACCACATAGTAAACAAACCACACATGAACATGGTATGATATGCGGGATGCGGTATGCGGTGCATATGCATGATTTGGAAAGGAATGATTGAACCTGGCCTCAACTTGGAAATCCAAGAGTGCCACTGGAAAGGTGAGGTGATTTCGGTTGAAATCGATATAAAGATCACTGGAATCGGATGCACGGTTTGGAAATGGCAAGCAAAAGAAATATGGCACCGGTCTGCGATAATCAGCAAGTGACCAAATAAATGCATCAAGATAAATATGCTACAGCACTCAAACATGGTAACAAAATACATGGTAGGGATCCACTCAAGATCCTTGACAAAAGATGAACACTGAGCTACGGCTAATTCACTCATTAACAGGTTCCAACAAGCATGGCAAAAGGGCAAATGATAACAGGTTTCAGACTTAGTGAAATTAACACAAGTCTGGAATTTATCATCAGGAAGCACACTTTAGAGCATGAAAACTACATGCTACAGGAACATATTATGGCAAAGCAAGGCATGTCATGAAGCTACTCAAAGCACTTAAGAAAAGTCCCTTAGTGACCTTGAGCCAAAAGGGATCAGAAAATACAATTGCACGCATGTGAACATGGCAAAAAACATAAACAGATCTCAGACATAGTGAAAAACTGGAGCATGCAAATCAGTTAACGAGTAGGCATGTTCATGAGCATTATGCACTCACTACAGAGCATGGCATGACAAACTAAGCATACACCCATCAAGAAGACATGGCATAGAAGCTAGACATGGCAAGAACAACAACATAGCATGCACAGATCAATAGCAACATCCTCGGCAAAATCGCTAATCATGTCAACAATCTGCTAGGATTCACGGTATAGCAAAAGTAGAGCTCGATTGACTCAAGCTAGGGTGCTCCATAAATGCAAACAAAGACATGGATGGATAGAGCACCACAATGTTAACAAAAATCCTTACTGATCATCCTCAAAAGAGGCACGAATCACTAGAAAACAACATGAACATATGGCATACCATCAAAATCAGGACAAGGTCTTGGTGAAATTCTAAGTCCCTGAAATCAGCATTACCGATTACACTACTTTGCAAGCCTGTGCTAGTCACCACAAATATCACCAAAATACATGGCATACACCCCTGTAAAGATGGCATGGCATATAACAAAACACACGTAGAGCTCAGGATCATAGCATGCACACATTAATCATGGCAAAAATGACAAAATGCCATTTGCTGAAATAGATCTGACAAATTCACCACATAGCCCTCTTCCAACAGCATTTCGGGCATCAAGATGAGCTCAAATGAAAATGATGCAATGAGATGAAATGATGTACTCGTCGAAGCGAACATTTTGAATGGCCACACGCTCAAAACGGAGCTACGGATGCAAAGTTATGACAAGATGAACATGGACATATGAATCTGGAAACTTCGGGACTTAGTGGAATTTTACCTCCGCGAAAGTCAACGCGGGATGGAGAGAAGCAGGACGAAGAGGTCCAGGACGGAGACGGTGTTTGGATGGCGGGACTGGTGGATCTCATCCATCTTCTCTGGATCTGACCGGAGAGGAACTCCGGCGAGACGAACTCCGGCGAGGGCGCCGATCCGGGCGAGGTCGACGGCGAGGGGCTCCAGCGACGGGGCGGCGCGGTCCCGCGGCCGGAGAAGGAGCAAGGCAGCCGACGGAGCTGGTGCGCCGCGGCGGCGATGGGCGGCGTCGGCGACGAGGCCCAGCGGCTAGGGGCGGCGTGGCTCGCCGGTGACGGGCGACGGGCGGAAGGCGCGGGGCGCGCAGCCGGGCGGACATGGTGGCCGGCGGGCGCCCGAGGCGGCAGGGATGACCACGCATGGGGCGGCGGCGGTTCGGGCCCCGCGGGCCAGATCTGGGCCGCGCGGGCCCGCGGCGGCGGAGGAGAGAGGAGGCGGTGAGGTGGCGGTGTTGGATAGGCTGGCGGCGGCGACGAGGTGACGTGGCACGCTGCCATTGGGCGGAATGAGGTGGCCGGCGGACGCGTCCGGCGCGGACGAACATGTCCGGCGGCGCGAGGAAGAGGAAGGCTAGGATTTGATATGCGCGGAAATTTCGGAGGGAGACACATATTTATAGGTAGAGGGAGCTAGGAGAGTCCAAATGAGGTGCGGTTTTCCGCCACGCGATCGTGATCGAACGACCGAGATGATGGATGGGTTTTAGGTGGGTTTTGGGCCAATTTGGAGGAGTGTTGGGCTGCAACACTCACGAGGCCTTTTCGGTCCCTCGGTTAACCGCTGGGGTATCAAACGAAGTCCAAATGGCACGAAACTTGAGAGGTGGTCTACCGGTAGTAAACTAAGGCCGCATGACAAGTCTCGGTCCAATCTGGAAACGTTTAACACATGCACATGACAAGAGGTAGAAAGGGACACAGAGTGACATAGGAGCGCCGGATTGCAAAACGGACAACGGGGAAAATGCTCGGACGCATCAAACGAACATGTATGCAAATGAAATGCACATGATGACATGGTATGCAATGCGTGACACGCAAGCAATGACAACGCAACAACAGCAAAACATTGGAGGACACCTGGCACATCGGTCTCGGGGCGTTACATCATCGTACCCAAGCTAACAAAGTAGTGTTACGCAACTTCGACAGGGACCATGGACATCACAAAGTTTCATCGCTACAGAAACTATACAAGTTCAACCGACACATAACATCATCATCGGCATCGTAAATCACTATAAGTTCCATCCCTCCAAATCATCGAGTATGCACCCTAGCTTCTTGAACGGTGTGAGGTCCTGATGTTGCATGCCTATGCGAGTTCGGACGTTAGCTGGCGATATAGGGCCGTGGTGGAACATCCCCTTCTCTTCGACGACTTCTTTCATGATGACCATCGCAATGTCCCTCTGGATGCGAAAGAAGTCATCTCTAAGTTTATAATCTGCTTCTCAATGAGATTCTACCCATTTGTGGATATGATCATCATTTCTGCTTTTCATGTGAAGCTTTTGGTGATCCCTTCCGAACTCCATCATGAGATGGAGGAGGTAGATCCATCATTCTTGCTTGGTTTTGCGACATGGATGCAACGGAAGTTATTTTATGCGAGAAACCCGTCTTCTTGTTCCTTTGTTTCCTGATCTGTAGGTGGCCACCCCTCAAGCTGAAGCGTTGGAGAGCATCATCGAAATACACGGCGTGAGATAGTCGCGACTAAAGAACAATAAGGACGGCGCGCCCATTGCTGCGGGAAAAAACCACCTCAAATTATTCTCCATATGAGCGAGAAGGAATTATTGAAATGCACGAAAGGGTTGTCCGGCACTAACTTACTTCGGATGATAAGGCAGGAGGACAATTTCCTGGTCCTTATTCTGTACCATGAAGTTTTCGAGGTACTCCCTAGCAGTTTTACGCTCAAAATCGGCGAGACTCAAGAAGGACTCGTGCATGTAGTATGGATTCCCCACATAGATTTGCGAGACTTCTTCTCTCTTCATGATGGAGCTCATATGTAGCGCAAAAAGGCGGACAATTGTACAATCGAGCCACCTTGTCAGAAACATCTTGAATATATCCTCAAACCGCTCTAAGAACACCTCCGAGGGCCGTGTGTCGACGTAGCACTTCCCCTCAGGCAGACGAGCCGTGTATGTTGTATATCCTGGATCCTTCGAGGCTAATAGGCTTTTCTTAGTCGACAACACATGGTCGTGCAGTCTCATGAGATCCCCTGATATTGCCTGTAGCGGTTTTGGCGGTAGCATCGGCTCGCCCGTGACATGGAACATGGCTGCACCTTTGACAGGTACGCACTCTTCAAAATCTGCCGTCTGGCTACTTTGGCTTGTTTGTAGGCATTACAGCCTCTCTTCCCCGGTCTCTTCCTCTCATTTTTCTTGGGTTGACCTTCCAGACCCTACCTTAACCCCTGCCCCAGTGTTGTCGGGCTAAGCACTATGCGACCCTCGGCTAGTTGAGCCTGTGTTGAGGCGGCATCTTCAGGCGTGTCCTGTGAGAATTGCATGAAGAGAGACTTCTTGCAATCCCTGCTAGGACGTTCCTACCCGGGCAGATCATCCATATCCTCATCAGCATGTTGATAGCCCGAGTCGTCATATGGCTGACTCATCGTATCTAAGTCACCATCATAGGTGCCTATATTGAGGAACCGAAGAGGGTCCTCATCCATCTCATCATCCATTCTTTGTTCTACGGGGGCGATTACATCAGCCACTATTGGACCCGCTTCATCACGTCGTTCGCCGCTCTCAGCTAGTGTCATGGTTTTGTCACGACAAATGTCCTCGTGAGAGGACTTAGTCGTGGAGCCATCGCTACGGGTTAGCTTAAAGGGGTTAAACCGGACAAGGGACACGAGAGTTTTATACTAGTTCGGCCCCTTAAATGAAGGTAAAAGCCTACATCTAGTTATGATGGAATTGTTGGGGTTTCGATGACCAGGGAGCAAATCCGCTTTTCCTGGCCCTCGAGTTGTTGTTGTGTGTTCTCCCTAAACCGCCACCGGGTCGTCCCTTTATATACATAGGTCGACGCCCGTCGGTTTACAGAGTCCCGAGGCCGGATCATCAATGTGTCCAACTCGGTCTCTATCTTTCCTATCTTACAATGCAAGTTACATGAGAAAGTCGGTTTACATCTAAAGGCCTTAACCCGCCTTTGGGCCTTGGGCCTTCGTTAAGCTCCACCATCCTCACGTCTTCATGGGCTTCTAATCTTCATAGAGTTAACCCGGCTACTCATGGCCGGTTTATGTCCAGTAGTAATATCCCCAACATTAGGCCCCAGATTGATTTGAACTTGTTTATGTCAATCTTCAACACTTAGAAAAATTCTTGCCCTGGCACCTTCGCATGGATCTTGTAAACCGCCGTGACGTCATCCTTCAGATCCACAGTAAACCGCCATGATGTCACCTATTCATTGAAGCCGAAGATTCCCTTTATTAATGAGTATCCAACCATTGAGGCGACAACCTTATTAAATATCCATTTTTCAGCTCCTCGATTTCCGCACCTATTGCTTATCTCTTCGCTTTATAAATAGGGTTGAGGCCCCTTTTCCTTTCCCTCCACTGCCTCTTCATCTCTTCTTCCTCCTCGCGATGCCCCCGCACCCGAGCGCCGCCGCCGTCGTCAAGCTTTCCCTCTGCATCACCGTCGGCCGCTACATCAACCTGACTGGACCAGAAAACTGCGCGCATCTCCTCCATTCCTGTAACACTGGTAAGCCCTCTCTCATTCCGCCCTAGATCTTCGCCATTAGGGTTTTGTATTCATCAGAGTTCATCGAAGTTCTAGAGTTGTTCTTCTTTGTCCTTCTTGGTAGCATCGTAGGCTAGTCTTAGATCTGTTTTAGCCCTTGCGCAACTGTAGCCACAAGCTCACCCTTCCTTATTAGATCACTCCTTTACATAGACAACAACTCATCTGATTCTGACGAATTGGTTAAGCACCTGAAGATTTTAGGTCTAAATATATTCCAGTTTTCTATCACCCCTTAGATCTGAAATCACCATATAAATTTGTGAAACCTGTTTCCCTCACTTAGGTATTTTTAGATCTGTACCCTTCACACCAATATAGGCGATTTAACTTTTTGAAGTATGATAATCTGGTAGGTACCATTAGTCCCCTTTTAAACCGACGATTTATTTATACTCCGGTTTAACAATATGCATATACCTCTGCTTCTGTTCATTGCTTTATCATTCATAAATACTCTGTCGTCGGTGGTTTATAACTTCTTCCTGATTTACCAATTTCACATACTTGGAGTCCTTTTCCTTGTTGTACCTTATGCATCACCATTAATGAATCGTAAACCCACATTAGTTTCTTCCCAGCTTTTCACTTGCAATGGCCAAGCAGTTTTATTCCTGCAACTGGGTCCCCTCCCGGGTTACAGAGGAGCAACTAAATGGAATGGTCAAGATTGGTACCTTACCGAAGAAAAATGAAATCCTGTGGCGAGTTCCTGGGCCCAAAAATCCTCCTACCCCCAAGCAGGGTGAAGTAGTGGTGTTTGTTGATCACATAGGCCGTGGCTTTAAACCGCCTGGATCAAAGTTTTTTTGAGATGTACTTGCCAGCTTTCAGCTCCACCCTCAAGATATTGGACCCAACTCGGTATCCAATATATGCAACTTTCAAGTTTTTTGTGAAGTGTACCTACAAGAAGAACCAACTGTCGAGCTATTCCAGGATTTGTTCCATTTAAACCGGTGCACTGAATTCGTAGACGGACCCAATACTGAACTTGGCGGCGTCTCTATTCAGAAAAGGAAAGAAGTTGAGTTTCCTCATGCCAAACTTCGCAGTCACCCAAAGGAGTGGAACCAAACTTGGTTCTATTGCAGAGACACCTCTCCCGAAGATGAGAATCCTCTACTGGGTTATCATGCTCACCGGCTTGCTAATACTCATCCACTTCCGCAACGACTGAGTGCCCATGAATGGGCCTCGTACGCACCTCAACTCGCCAAGCTTAGAGCCTTCCTGGCCAACGGTTTAACAGGCGTGGACTTCGTCCGTTGCTGGATATCCTGGAGCATTTTGCCGTTAAGTCGCCGCACTACTAGGAAAAGGCCTACTAGTGGCGCACCTATTTTCGCTACTAATGGTGCACTACAGGTGCGCCACTAGTACCACGCCATTAGTATTTTTTACTAATGGCGCACCACGCAATGCGCCATTAGTATAGCCCATGGTGCACCATTAGTATGCCTCCCATGGGGCCATATTTACCCATGTGCTTTGGCATACTAATGGCGCACTGGTGGATGATGCGCCATTAGTGTGCTATGGCTTACTAATGGCGCACTATGTGGTGGTGCGCCACTAGTATGAATATTACGCATTTTTTTCTTTTCTGATATTTTCACAGGTTACAAAATATATTATTGGACAGAATTTAGACAACACCACACAACAATAGCAGATTCATCGAATACAACAGAAGATTTGTCTCCGAATACAATTCATCATATTAGTCTCCGAATTCAAAAGACCGAACAAAGATAGAACATTACAAGTCTCGAGACCGCGAGTAGCGAGTTTGTCGGAAGTAATACTAATCCTAACAAGTCCTACTAATCATCATCATACAACTTCTACTCGTTATTAATAACAAGTCATACGATCATCATCTTGATAGTCATCGAACCAACCATACTTAATTGTTCTTAGCACATGATCATCAGTATTAGGCAGGACCTAAATACCGTATTTAAGGTAAAATAGCATAAAACAATATAGACCCTGACTCACCATTATGGATAATGGAGATCATCCTGTCTCCAATTCTTGCGCTTCGCTTCCTTTTGCTTCCAAGAACCTCCTTACAACTGTCCATACATTTTTTCCATCCTTTGATTTGCATGTCTCCACTTGTTTTAGAAATCTTGTATGGACAGTTGAGATTCGTAGCATGACCTGGCTGTATGTTCAAAACAGTAAGGCTACCTTTCTGATACATCAAATGAGGCACACAATTCTCTGGGATTATCTGTTGAAAAACATAGTAATAACTTCATAGTTAGCAATGATGTACTAGTTTTAGAAGTATGCAAAAGATGCACGGATGTCGTAATAGTAAAAAATCTTACCAGGGTATCTCCATGGTAGTTACCGTAGTTGAACACATGCACTAGTGGCACGTATTGACCATAATGTTGAGGATTTTGATTGTAGATATTGTAATTCTCAATGTCAGTACAAAATCCGACCAGATGATTTTTCTCCTTGTAAGTTGTTAATTGGAACCATTGGTGTAGTGGTTTTTGTCTACCATCTCCTGCACATTCTTTGAACAATGAAAATAAGCTGTCAATGGAAATAAGCTGTCAATGGAAATAAGCTATCAACTATTTTGAAATAAACAATATAAATTAGCTAATAACTATGTTTGAGAAACTCACATAGTGGTAGAATTGGAGGCGTATCAACAAGGACCCAAATGTCCATATGGTCTTGCTCGATTTTAGGATCACCAAGATCCATGGTGACAAGCATACCCTCATCAAAACCATACATCTTGCAAAATGCTTCCCAATTTTTGCAACCAAAATGGGTTACGCTCCCAGAATTATACAGATTTACTTCAAAATCCACATCGTGATGAGTCCTTAGGTGAATTTTCTTTGTTTCAGAAATTTCATGGTCTTCAAAATCCATCCTCTCCAAGACATAGCATCTTGCATGGCATGGGATAAGCTATACTCGAACTGTAAAAGATGAAAATTACACGTTAAAATAGTTGAAGTCATGCTTAATTATGAAGAAAACAATTGTTGTCGTTGCGTACTGTTTCAACTTTGAAGGTCTCCTCGAGCTTAATGCTGAAGCGCCGATCATCGTCCAGGTGAGGCCTGTCGCACAAACCTCGATCGTCGTGGCACCAGTCACACTCCCCCGAGAGACTTTCGTCATCCGATGAAGACATTTCCTATGTTCATAATTCAAAACTACATCATCTCTGTTGGGTCCAATAAGATAATCCACAGTGTGGTGAAGTGAAGTGGTAATTTTGAGAGCAAATGGTTAGGATGAGTGGTTCCTCTTCCAGATTAGGGTTTATCGATGATGAGCAACTGACATTAGTAATAACTATGAGTTGATATGACACTTCTATATGTATAACCGAAGAGGCAGTTGATCCTACTTAATTAAGTACTAAGATACCCCGGGCCATGCATTTGTCGCAAGTACTCCATATGTCCTATTTTTAGCAAAGTCATGCTAAAATTCACGAAAAATTTCAGCATGACCTTTGCTGAAAATAGGACATATGGAGTACCTAAATTTGCTGGAACGGAAGTTAATCGACATTCCAGCAAACTGAAGGGCCTCTTGGGGTACCTGCAAAATCATCACGACACGATGGTCGGAGACAAAACCCAGCAAACTAGCACCAAATGTGAGTAGTGGGAAAGGCAAACAAGTCAGAGAAGACGCTGGCCAGCCAACCAGCCAGCACAGTAACATGTAACAGCCAAAATGAACAATCTATAAAATCCCAACCACAATCTCTAAAGGTTGATTTGCATCATATGTATTGTTAATCAAGCTAGCATATTACAGACAGACAGAGAAGCAATTACAGACAAGCTTTGATCATCATATTGGTTGGTGATGACTCATCAAGCTAGCATATTAATCTCTGAACATATGTATTGATCATTAGAGGAAACAAGATTTGAGAAACTGGTGATGACTCATCAAGCTAGCAAGCTGGCTAGTATTGTTAATTAGCCTAGTGTTGTTAATTACTTTAGTTAGTTAGGGAGGGAGGGGCTAATTATAAACAGTAGCAGATGCACTTTTTTTTCTTTCAAAGCACACCTCTTTGTTTCAGCTATCTATATATCTTGTTCTATGCTACATTTTTAATTCCTGATGTTAACAAGAGTGTTTGTCAAAAGGAAAAACAAAGTTCATGGCAGTGTAGCTAGCTTCTCATGCATCCCTCTTATCAACTAGTTCCTTTCCCTAATCTTTCTAATTCTCGTAGTTCACAAACTTCACAAGTTGGCATATCACATAAAGATGTTTCTATACAATAGTAGAATTGGTAAACAGAGAGAAGAAGAGAGAGTTCATATTACCAACGTCTTGTTCAGCAGCGGAGGGAGTCGACCGTCGGTCGTCCTGTCTTGAGTGTGGAGAGGAGGGAGGCAACCGGAGGAACGGCTGGAGTAGCTGAAATTTACCTGATATGTTCCTTGAATGTGGAAGAACTATGAGGAAAGAACTTGAAAAAAAAGAATATATCTTATAGAATATACTCATGAAGTTTCTGAGATCAGAACTTGTTTAGAGGTTACCAGTAAAAATGTTCAGAGTTCTACAGTGGGCATGGAACTCAACTACATTGTGAAGAGCATTGTAATCATCTGGAGTAAAAAGGCGAGGAAATGACATGACATTTCATATCTAGAAACATAATGTGTGGTTTCTGTAAACATAATAGGATTAGAAAATGCTACATGATGGTTTGTTCAAAAGAGGAATAATCCCAGGATGTAGCATGTATCATGGGGTCAAAACCTGCGACTCCCTATTGTAATTTGATTTTGATTATGAATTTTTTTGTGAGCTCATGAATCGCAATTTATGAGCACATGATTGATGAAATTCACTTTATAATTTATTTTTTCAAGAAAGGGCTAATAGACTAGTAAACCACAAAGCTCCAATTCTACTAAGGATATAGTGGGGATCGAGCAGAGAGGGAGAGGGCAAGGAGGGAGGAGCAGAGAGGGGGGCGGGGGCTTATGGGCGGAGGAGGACGGGCGAAGGAGGAGGGGGGCTTACGGGCGGCGGCGGGACGGTTGCGGGTCGACGGCGATCGTCGTCCTGCACCCAGTGCGGTCGTCGGTGGCGGGATGGTTGGGGGACACGACGGCTTGCTGTCCGGTGGGTGTTGGAGGAGCTGCAGTGGTGGGGGCGAGGGGGCGGCGGCGCACGTAGGGGCGGCGGCGTCGTGGGTCGTCGGGGCAGCGACGCGCAGGGGCTGAGAGATGTGAGATGGGATCGGCCGGGGATTGGGGCCGAGATTTTAGTCGGGGGAGGTATAGCAATGGCTCACCACCTAGCGGTGCACCATAAGTAAGTTTTTTTAGATAGCAATGGCGCATCCCCCCAGCGGTGCACCATAAGTAACTTTTTTTAGCATAGCAATGGCGCACCAGCCAGCGGTGCGCCATAAGTAATTTTTTTATTATTTTTTGTTGCATTCATTAAATTTGTTATTTGAAATTATCATCCAATTTGTTATTTGAAAATATAATCAAATTTGTTTTTTTTTGGATTTTTAGTTGCATTCATTTGTGACGGTGGAGCGGGGGAGGGTGCGGGGGGTCGGCGGCGGCGGCGGAGCGGGGGAGGGTGCGGGGTGTCGGCGGCGGCGGTGGAGCGGGCCGGGGGAGGGTGCGGTGGGTCGGCGGCGGCGGTGGAGTGGGGGAGGGTGCGGTGGGTCATCGGTGGCGGTGGAGCGGGGGAGGGTGCGGGGGGTCGTCGGCGGCGGTGGAGCGGGGGAGGGTGCGGGGGGTGCTCGGCGGCGAGGGGGATCTGGCGAGGGGGGATAGCGATTGAGATGGAGGGGGATCGAGATCGAGTGTCCTCATGAATATTCAATATTTTTTCATATTGAATATGAAAAAATATCATCAAATTTGAAAAAATATTCATGAAGTCTAAAAGTGCCCATGAATTAAATTCAAAAATATCCATGAGTTCAAAAAATAAAAATGATAGTAGTTTTGCAAAAAAATATAGTAGTGGCGCACTTTGTGGTAGGTGCGCCATTACTAGTTAAACTAGTAATGGCGCACTTTGACCTGGTGCGCCATTAGTATTTCTGGAAAAATTAAAAAAAATGTTAGTGGTGGCGCACCGTGGGTCTGGTGCGCCATTAGTGTCTACCACACTGATGGCGCACCAGCTCATGGTGCGCCATTACTATATAGTAGTTGCGCACCACATTTCTGGTGCGCCATTAGTGGCCATATCATCTATAGCCCTTTTCCTAGTAGTGCCACTCCGGCTTAATGTGTGAGTATACTGGTGATGTACAAGACTCTCAACGGCATATCAATATTCAGCTAATAGATGAAGAAGTCACTGAGTCTGTGAAGAAAATGTTGAACGAACCGGAAGTTGTCTGCAGCAAGACCGACTTAAGTCCCTTTTACACGCAAAACAAAGTGCCCGCTGTAAGTATTGTCTGTGCTTCCGCTTTACACCTGATATTTTTGGACTGTGCAATCTTTGAATACCCTCTGCCCATTCTTAAACAGGGTGATGACCCGTTCAGGAAAAAGAAACCTCAGGAGAAAGTGGTTAAGCCTTCTCGTCCTAAAACGAAACCAGTTAAGAAAACCACAAAAAGGAAGGCACCTGAACCCATCGATTTACAGCTTGACAACGACCTGAATGAACCAGAAGCAGAGGTAGAACTTGATTCACTTGGTTCACTTTTTATGCATCTCATTGACAATGATAATTATCAGGAGGACGCTGAGGGCAACCAAGTTGACGTTGCAGAGGTAATTATCCTTTCCTCCGGTTCAAACTCCCTGCCAACACAAAAAATCCGTCAAGCAGTCCGGAAAGTAAGATTTTCTCACCCTTTTACTCACTTGGACCCACAATTTCTTTTGAAGGAGCAGCAGCACAAGGCTCGCCGCACAACCCGACACAGTGGCCAAACGGTCACTTCGACCGGTTTACCGAATAACCCGGCCCAGAAACGCCGATCTGAGGTCTCACCCACTTCCGACACTTCTTATCCCAAGGCCGGCTATTTCCGACAACCTCTTAGTCCATTTGATTCGAATTATCATGTGACACCTCCTTCATCCTCTGGCGAGTCAACAGCTACACAACTCCCTCCTCTTAAGACTGTTGTTGGGTAAGGTTTAACTGAATCTGTTGACGCTTTGTATTTGCATGTTGTTTTCATCCTTGCATCTTTTCCTTTTAAGAGCCAAGGCTAGACCCAGCAAGAAAACTCGGGTGACTAAACCATCTGAAGAATTGGTTGTTGAACCGGAGCAAACCGCTGAACCGGAAGGTCCCCATGCAGGCACTGTTGTTCATGAACCACCCCCTCCAGATCATGACGTGAATGAGCAAGCAGAAGCTGAAGTAGCAAGCCATGACGACAAACCGACGAGCCCGGTTCATAATGACGATGGACCGCCCAGTCCGGCGAAGGCTACTGATATCCCAACAGCTCCAACACAGACTACTGGTAACAAAGAAGATGATGTTGTCATCACTGGTGTTGGTCATACCTCTCCTGGCAACCCTATTGCTTTATCCAAACATAGCGCTAAAGAATAACGTGCTGCAATGGAGAAGGGCAAGTGGATCACCGATCTACCAAGCTATGCCCACTTCAGTGCTAAAGAACTCCACTCTGGCTTTTTGAACTGTCTGCACACAAACCGTGATTATGAAGACGGTTTGGTGAATCTGATGAAGGAGCGCTATGAGGTAATGACATAACTTTTCCTTTCTTAAGTCCAATTGCAAATACCAACTCTAGTAGCCCCCAAGGGTTGGTTTATGATAGCAATTATAAATCGGGACTTTGTAATAACTCAACCCTTGCATACTTATCCTCCATGTATCAGGTGATCCTTTGAAATAAACCGGTACTTTAACAGTGTATTCCTGTAGTTTTCATCTATGTAGTCCCCAAGGGCCGGTTTATCTTTCCAAGGTGAACCGGGATTTTAACCATTGCTCTGAGTTGAACAAATGTACATTAGCCCCCAAGTGCCAAAGATAATGTTTGCATTGTATTTGGGACTTGCAGAAATTTCTGATAATAGAGCAAATAGGCATTAGCCCCCATGTTCAAAGTGCATAACTTGTTATGTGCTTGTACTTCAAATATATATATCCAACCGATGATATGTCATTCCTTTACAGGCTGAGCTTAGCAAAAAGGACTCCCAAACCACTGATCTTCAAGAAAACATCAAGTCTCAGCAAGCGGAGGCTTCTAAAGCCAAGGAAGAACTGACTAAAGCCTTAGCAGCCATGGAGAAGTTGAAGGAAAATTTTAAGAAGGAACATGCAGATTGGGATGCCGAGAAGGCCAGTTTGACAAAGAAGGCCGGACATGCAGAAGCAGCCCTGAAGCCGGTGGTTGAAGAACTGACTGGCTTAAAGCGCCAGATTAATGCCATGACCTCCGCTGTATTTGGTGAGTATGCTCATATGAAGTTTTTCCAATCCATAATATCGTATCAAAGGTCGGTTTACTGATGCTTTACCATGACAGGGACCCGCATTACTCATCTGAGCTCCAACATGCGGATGAAGCTTAAAGCAGCCTATACTTTGATAGAACAGTTGTATCCTGGATCCCAGCGAGCCATTTGCACTGCAGCTTATAACAAACCTCCTCCAGCGCTGATAAAAGAAACCATCGAAAAGCTGGCCATGCTGCCTGCCCGGTTGGATGAACTGAAGAGATCAGCCGCAAGGTCAGGTGCGCTGACCGCACTAATCCGGGCCAAGGCGTGGATTCTAGATCTTGAACCGGCAGATATCAGCCAAGGCTACCCCGGCATGAAGGAAGATGGCACATAATTCAACAACAATGATCTCTGAAGGCTGACAAAGGAAATGCGGCCTATAGCAAGCAAGTTGGCGGATGACACAGATCTATCTCATTATCAACCGATTCATGATGTAGAAGATCTTGTCCCACCAATCCGTAAGAACACTTACGCTCCTAACATTGATCCTTCCCCTCTTATAAGTTAAGAAGTCGTATTCCAAGTGTTAACCGGAATCGATTGGACAACAATTGATTTACAGCCACTAGGTAGATAGGAGGAAGATACACCAACTCAAGATGATCCGCAATCTTCAAGTCGTCTTGGGGATGAATCTTGAACCGGAGGTCGGTTTAGCTGTCACATTCTGCCACTTGTTATTGAAACAATTATTCTTGGTGGGCTTTTAAAGCGCCTTATAATAGGCTAGTTTAAACACTCGCTTGTTTTGCCATCGAGCATATTTATTTTGCTTGATACTGATAACTCGTCATGCCTTTGGGATCTGTTATATGCATAGTCCATTGCGGCTTTTATTTAACATGTTCCCGCATATAAAAACTTGAAAGTGTCCTAGTGGTTTACCACTGGACGGGTCATGATGCCCAAATATATATAGCTTGGTGTGTAACCAAGACTGTAATAACCAGATATAAAATAGATGATACCTGTGATATATCTCGTTGGTTGTCCAACTGTTTGGCATAATAAATGTGATAACACCAATCTGGAGTATTGATGACTCCTTTCATTCTTGTCGGTTCATGTTAAAACCGTACTGGGTTATGAGAAGCACCGGTTTACTCATATAATTCTGGTGACTTCTAGTCAAAACCAGACTGGATCAAATTATTGCCGGTTTAGAACTGATCATGTACTGACAACTGAGCGTTGAAAGTGATGCCGGGTTGTAATAAACACCGGTTTATCAGAAAATATTCATAAATCCCTTATTAGAAAATGTTAAAACAACAAATACAAAAGAAATATGCAAGGCTTTTCATGAGCTGCCAGGCCCTAAATCGAGGCTTTTCATGGGCTGCGAGGCCGCTGAGTTAAACCATTTGTCAAATCCTTTTAAGATGGACCTCAATCTTTAACCAATCATCATTTTTACTTTGACAAGTTCATGGTCTATGAGATTGACTTGTCAAACGTTCGATGGGTCATACCAGGTTTACCTGGACGGAGTGGCTTACTTCAAGAGGCAGGATAACCCGGGGTTTTAGGTGAATACACCTGGCTTCCAAACCAGGCTTGATAGCCTATTACAAGGGTGCAAGCTCGTTGTTCTTTGAGAAGCAAGGAGCCCCCAAGTAATATTGGAGCTGTGCTCAGTGGGTACCTATGTTTGAGTTGTGCTTTTTGCAACAGACTCTCTTTGGTTCCACATAATTTCCTTTTTGGCTTTAAGCCTGTCAAGAGGTGTAGCTATGATGTAAATACAACCAAGCCCCCTAGTGATTTCCCTATTTGGCCTTAAACCGATCAAGAGGCGTAGCTATGGTTCGAATACGACCAAGGCCCCTAGTGATTCCCTGTATATCTATGTGGCTTATAAGCCGGGATAGTAGAACTCCATTTTATAAATAGAAGATCCCATGTAACCACACACGATGTAAAAAACAACAGATGCCCCGCATTAGCTGAGGCTCCGGTTTATTATATAATATATACATTGTCATAAGTATGTACATAAGAAGAGCCTGTGCTCAAGTATAGTAAGGCCGAAGAAGAGCTATATTCCACGGCCGCCGGGTCTCCTCCTCCGATTTACGCGAGTCTTTATGCTCTTAAGGTAGTATGATCCATTGTGCAAATTTTTGCTGACCACAAAAGGTCCTTCCCAAGGTGGGGATAACTTGTGCATATCAGTCTGATCCTGGATTAGCCGAAGCACCAGATCACCCTCTTGAAAAGTTCTGGTCTTAACCCGGCGGCTATGATAACGTCGGAGATCTTGTTGATAAATCGCCGAACACGCCGTTGCTAGATCATGCTCTTCATCTAACAGGTCCAGTGAGTCCTGACGTGGTTTCTCATTCTCAGCTTCAACATAAGCCGCCACACGGGGCGACTCATGACGTATATCACTAGGGAGAACCGCCTCTGCACCGTAAACCATGAAGAAAGGCGTGTAACCCGTAGATCTGTTTGGTGTGGTGTTGATACTCCATAACACGGAAGGTAACTCCTCCACCCAACAACCCGGCGTCCGCTTTAAAGGAACCATAAGTCGGGGTTTAATACCTCTCAAAATTTCTTGATTTTCCCTCTCTGCTTGACCATTAGACTGGGGGTGAGCCACTGACGCCACATCAAGCCAGATGTGCTCACGTTGACAAAATTCCTCCATAGCACCTTTGGACAGATTAGTACCATTGTCAGTTATAATGCTATGTGGAAAACCAAACCGGAATATCACCTTTTTGATGCATTGGACCGTCATGGCTGCATCACACTTACTGACTGGCTCTGCCTCTACCCACTTGGTAAACTTATCAACCGCCACCAACAGGTGAGTCTTTTTCTCCTTGGACCTCTTAAAGGGTCCAACCATATCTAGCCCCCAAGTTGCAAACGGCCAAGTGATTCGAATCATTCTTAACTCCTGAGCCAGAACATGAGCGCGGCGTGCAAATTTCTGACAACCGTCACACCTTTTCACTAAATCGTCAGCATCAGCATGAGCCGTCAACCAATAGAAGTCGTGACGAAAATCCTTAGCCACCAAGGATTTTGAACCGGCGTGGTGACCACAATCTCCTTCGTGGATTTTGCGCAAAATCTCACCACCTTCTTGAGGAGACACACAACGCTGAATAGCCCCTGTCACGCTGTAACGATGTAACTCCCCATTGATAATGGTCATTGACTTGGATCGCCGGATTATCTATCGGGCCAAGGTTTCATCGCCTAGTAACTCGCCTCGGTTCATATAGGCCAGGTATGGGACTGTCCAATCCAGTATAACATGAAGAGCCGCTACCAACTGGGCCTCCAGGTCAGGAATAGCCAATTCCTCCTCTATGGGTATCTTGACCGACGGATTATGAAGTACGTCGAGGAATACATTAGGTGGCACCGGTTTACGCTGAGAGCCTAGATGACTTAAAGCATCCGCCGTTTCATTCTTTCGCCGGTCTATATGGTCAACTTGATAACCCTTGAAATGACCAGCCACTATGTCCACCTCTCGTTGATATGCAGCCATGAGTGGATCCTTAGAATCCCAAGTGCCAGATACCTGCTGAGCCACCAGGTCCGAGTCACCGAAGCACTTAACTCGGCTTAAATTCATCTCCTTAGCCATCCGAAGGCCACGGATCAAGGACTCATATTCAGCTGCATTGTTAGTGCAAGGGAACATTAAGCGGAGAACATAACAAAACTTGTCACCTCGTGGGGAAGTTAATATGACTCCAGCCCCCGAGCCCCCCAACTGCCTGGACCCGTCAAAATGAACAGTCCAGTACGTGTTATCTAGCTTCTCCTCCGATGCCTGCAATTCTGTCCAATCATTAATGAAGTGCACAAGTGCTTGTGATTTGATTGCAGTGTGAGGCGTATATTTTATCCTGTGAGGTCCAAGCTCAATAGCCCACTTGGCAATCCGGCCAGTCGCCTCTCTGTTTTGGATGATATCTCCCAAAGGGGCTGAGCTATCCACTATGATGGGATGACCTTGAAAATAATGCTTGAGCTTCCGGCTTGCCATGAAAACTCTATACACCAGCTTCTGCCAATGCGGGTACCTCTTCTTTGATTCAATAAGCACCTCACTGATGTAATAAACCGACCATTGAACCGGATACTCCTTTTCGGCCTCCTTGCGTTCCACCACAATAGCCACACTAACAGCCAGGCATTAGCAGCCACATATAGCAATAAGGGCACTTTATCAACCGGAGCCGCAAGAACGGGCGGCTCGGCCAACTGTCTCTTTAAATCCTCAAACGCTTTATCAGCCGTGTCGCTCCAAGCAAAGTCATCCGTTTTCTTTAGCATCTGATATAAAGGGATAGCCTTCTCCCCAAGGCGACTGATAAACCGGCTCAAAGCCGCAATCCGGCCCGCCAAACGCTGAACATCATTGATACATGTCGGCTTAGCCAGAGAGGTGATAGCTATGATCTTCTCCGGATTAGCCTCAATGCCCCTGTTAGACACCAGAAAACCCAAGAGCTTGCCTACCGGAACACCAAAGACACATTTGGCCGGATTAAGCATCATCTTATAAACCCGGAGGTTATTAAATGTTTCCCTCAAGTCATCTATAAATGTTTCCTCCTTCCTCGATTTTACCACAATGTCATCCACATATGCATGAACATTGCGCCCAATCTTCTTATGAAGACAATTCTAAACACAGTGCTGATAAGTCGCCTGGGCACTCTTGAGCCCAAAAGGCATAGATACATAGCAGAAGGCTCCAAAGGGAGTTATGAAAGCTGTCTTCTATTGGTCCTTAACTGCCATTTTGAACTGATGATAACCAGAATAAGCAACCGGAAAACACAATCGGTCACAACCCGCCGTAGCATCAATAATCTGATCAATGCGAGGGAGGGCAAAGGGATCAGCTGGACAAGCCTTGTTCAAGTATGTGTAATCCACACACATATGCTAAGTGCCGTTTTTCTTAAGAAACAGCACCGGATTAGCTAGCCACTCAGAGTGAAAAACCTCCACGATAAACCCTGCTGCCAAAAGCCAGGCTACCTCCTCACCAATAGCCTTACGCCTCTCTTCGTTGAAGCAGCGGAGAAACTGCCTGACCGGTTTGAACTTAGGATCTATATTAAGGGTGTGCTCAGCGAGTTCCCTCGGTACACCTGGCTTGTCAGAAGGCTTCCAAGCAAAGATGTCCCGGTTCTCACGGATGAACTCGATGAGCGCGCTTTACTATTTTGGATCTAGGTTAGCGCTACTACTGAAATGCTGAGATGAATCACCAGGAACAAAATCAACCATGTTAGGTTCTGCAGCTGATTTAAATTTCAGCGCCGGATCATGCTCTGTAGTTGGCTTTTTCAGAGAAGTCATATCCGCCGCATCAACATTGTCCTTATAAAATTTCAGCTCCTCTGTGGCACAAACCAACTCAGCATAAGCCGCATCCCCTTCTTCACATTCTAAAGCAATCTTCCTGCTCCCATGTGCCATGATGGTCCCCTTATGACCCGGCATCTTAAGCTGCAGATAAACATAAAACGACCTCGCCATGAACTTAGCATAAGCCAGCCTTCCGAACAAGGCATGATATGGAGTCTTGATTTTCACCACTCCAAAAGTTAAAGTTTTTGATCTTGAATCATGATCGTCTCCAAAAGCCACCTCTAGGGCTATCTTGCCAACTGGGTACGCCGATTGACTAGGCACCACTCCATGAAAGATGGTGTTCGACGGTTTAAGACTCTTGTCTGTCATCCCCATGCGACGGAAGGTATCATGGTAAAGGATATTGATACTGCTCCCTCCATCCATAAGCACTTTGGTGAACTTGTAGCCCCCGACCTGAGGAGCCACCACTAAGGCTAGATGACTCGGATTATCAACCCGGGGCGGATGATCCACCCAACTCCATAAAATGGGTTGTTCACACCAGCGCAAATACTGAGGTACTGCCGGTTCAACAGAGTTCACGACCCTTTTGTGAAGCTTCCGATCACGCTTACACAAGCTAGTGGTAAAGACATGATACTGCCCACTATTCAACTGCTTCGGATTGCTCTAATAACCCGACTGCTACTGCTGATTCCCCTGGTGGTTATAACCTCCCTGATTGCCCAGATTACCTTGATTGCCATGTCCCGTCTGATTGCCTTGGAATCCTGACAGGAGCTGCCGCCTCCATAACACGGCCCATGGAAACCGCCTCCTGAACTGCCGGGTGGGCCGTTGTCATATTGGAACATATTGGAATTTTCGAACTCTCGCATGATGACGCAACCCTTCCAAAGATCCGTGCTTTGGACAAGGCTGATTTAATAGGCGCTCTAGGTTGGGGCCTGACCCTCCGCCCCTCTGGGGCGGTTTTCCCTTATGACGCTGACCGTCATCCTGAGCCTTGGTGTTGGCCACAAAGTCCAGGCTATTGTCCGCTTTGCGCTTACCATTGTTCCCATGACTTGCTGGGTTATGCTGCTGCCCCTTGGCACCGCCGTTCTTTTTCCCTTTCCCTGGTTTGTCCTCTTCATAATCAAGGTCCTTGGTACTATCTGAATCGGCATACTTGACCAAAGCAGCCATAAGTGTTGACATGTCATTACAGTGACGTTTGAGCCTTCCCAACTTCAGTTTTAATGGCATGAACCGGCAGTTGCCCTCCAATGTCAAAACTGCTATATATGCATTGATGCGGTCTGGTGAATGCGAAATATCTGAGACTCGCTTCACCCAATGGGTCGTAGACTCCCCATCCTCTTGAACACAAGAGGCTAGGTCCACAATTGACATGGGCTTCTTACACATATCCTTGAAATTCTGGATAAACTGGCTCTTTAACTCGGCCCATGACGCAATGGAATTAGCCGGTAAACTCTTTAACTAGGTACGGGCCGTTCCCTCCAACATCATGGTGAAATACTTAGCACACACCGCTTCATCCACATCCAGCATCTCCATTGCCATCACATAACTCTCAACCCATGATTTAGGGGGAAAATCGGCAGTGTAGTTGGGCACCTTACGAGGGCCTTTAAACCCTTGGGCAGTCGCACATTACGCAAGGCCGGGGTGAGGCATGGTACCCCCAAAGAGCTGAAGACCACACCCGGCTCCATTGAGGTGGTCAGACGAACTAGAGTAGGCTGACGAGCTGCGTGCTGAGCTGCTAACTCGGCCTCTCGACGTGCTCGGCCATGATCCACCACATCTTGGGCATTAGCACCACCACCCGCCGGGTTACGGTGTCGCGCACTGCTGGACACAGCCGGTTCATCAACATGCTTGTTGTAGCTTCGTCTTGGACGAGGGGTGGAATGGATCCTCTCATGACTATGCCAATAAGCCTGCTGCTGGGTTAACGCCGTTTGGAGGAGTTCCCTTGCCCGTCGTGTCTCAACCGCCACCGGTGACTGACCTTCGATCGGGAGAGCTGCCAATCGTGAAGCGGCGGCCACAATGTTATCCAACGGGTTGGAGTAATGCCCCAGGGGCATCGGAACGCGCTGTGACACAATGTTGTTATGACGAGGCGGGTCCATTGTGCGCGGTTGAACCGGTGCTCCTGTTACCGGTGCCTCCGTCCGGTTTACCACTGGCTGGTTACTGGTTCCTGCCCCTGGCGTGTTGAAGAGATTTCTTGGCTCATAACCTAGCGGGAGGTGCGACCGGTATCTCCTTCTCTTGAAATCATCTGAGGCACTCTGATCCAGCCTAAGTCGATAGGCCTAAGCCTCTAACTCGGCCCGTTCCGTAGCCATCCTGGCGTTCTCTGCTGCCAGGTCCTCTTTAGCCTGAGTTATCTGATCTTTCACCTTTGCAATCTCCGTGTTGTGTTGATCTCGGTTTGCTGCATCAATCTTCGTTGCTAGTAACATTGCTAAAGAGTCGAATAGATCGGACAAAACCTGAGCTGGAGGCGGTGCGGAGCCCCCTGCTCCCACTGGCGTTGCCGTCGCTGAACCGGAGATCATTGCCGCGGCGGTAGAAGAGTGTTGCGCTGGTTGCGTACCAGCAATGAAGACCGCGACCCGGTTGGCAGATCGAGGGGGTCCGGAATACTGTTGCCATCGGAGCCTCCACTAATCCGGCCATCCTGCAGTTGGTACAGGGACTTGGTCTCTCCGGTTGAAGACTCGTCGTCGGAACAGACAACGTATTCTCCTTCAGATGCCGGTCCATCCTCGTATTCCGCTCCATGGATGACACCTACAAAGACATGCCGTGATGTGGGTTGAACCTGGGCAGGGCTTGCACACTGAGCCGTCTCGATGATGTCGGTGCATGTGTCCGGCTCAGGGCCCGGTTCGTCGATCTTGCCGATGAAGACGTGAATTCCGCCAAAGGGGACCCGGTATCCGTATTCAATTGAACCGGCCTCGGGACCCCATCCTGCGTCATTGATGTAGAGCTTGCCACGACGACTTTTAGTCATCCGGCCCACAGCGTATCCCTTGAGCCCTTTGAAGCTGCCCTTCAAGAACTCGGAACCATCGTGCAATAGCACCAGGGTGGGCGCCAACTGTCGTGGTTTTGTCACGGCAGATGTGCTCGTGAAAGGACTTAGTCGTGGAGCCATCGCTACAGGTTAGCTTAAAGGGGTTAAACCGGACAAGGGACACGAGAGTTTTATACTAGTTCGGCCCCTTCGATGAAGGTAAAAGCCTACGTCTAGTTATGATGGAATTGCTGGGGTTTCGATGACCAGGGAGCAAATCCGCTTATCCTGGCTCTCGAGTTGTTGTTGTGTGTTGTCCCTAAACCGCCGCCGGGTCGTCCCTTTATATACATAGGTCGATGCCCATCGGTTACAGAGTCCCGAGGCCGGATCATCAATGTGTCCAACTTGGTCTCTATCCTTCCTATCTTACAATGCAAGTTACATGAGAAAGTCGGTTTACATCTATAGGCCTTAACCCGCCTTTGGGCCTTGGGCCTTCGTTAAGCGCCACCATCCTCACGTCTTCATGGGCTTCTAATCTTCATAGAGTTAACCCGGCTACTCCTGGCCAATTTATGTCCAGTAGTAATATCCCCAACACCCGACACTACACCCGCTGGTAATTGTGTAGGCGGGGTGGTGGTGTTCATACCTGCTTATTGATGTGTGGTTATTGGAGTGCTCTCGGCCGGCTCCAGACGAAGAAGATTCTTCGGCCATAGCAACACCAAACCCTTGATGTTTCCAAGCCGTGGAGAGGTCTCGTCGTCCTCTCCCCCTAGCCGTACTGGAGGAGGCAAATCCTCGTGCCCTGATTTCACACTCGACAAGGTAACCCTGAAGTGCCCACCGGGCATCGGCTGGCCGTGGAACGTGAGTTCCAAGGGCTTCGTTATCACCGCCTTTCCCATGTCCACCTTCTGGCCTTTGATCATGTAGAGTACGGTACAAGGGGTTTCGTCGACCTGCAAATACATGTCTGTGGCATAAAACATCCGAGAGGCAACAAAAATGGAATATTCTAGATATATGTTGGTGCGACATGTAATTACTATGAGGGCGTCGAGCTCAGCCAAAGACGAAGGCCTTCCTAGCACGCCAGAGACTGAGGACGGGCTTCTATGAGCGGGTGCGGGTGCGGGAGCAGGCACTGTTGTGTGAGTAGGTGATGGTGCGGTGGTGTTGTTCACCGAGTTGCTCCCGACAAAACTGGGCATGGGGAAATCATCTACCGTCTTGTCTGGATTTTCCTTCGTCCAGTTGATGATAGCCAGGATCAAGTTAGTAGCGAAACCATTTCTGCCGGCATCCACAACTGCAGCGACTACCTGTTGTAGCAACTCATTTTTCTCCTCGGCTGCTTTTTTCGCGTCCTTAGCTGTTTTTTTCTCGAACGCAAGCATCACCTTCTCATCGATGTCCGCCTGACTAAACTTCCTTTTCTGCTTCTTGGCCTCCAGGCCCTCGTTGTAAAAGACCTTCCACGTGGCGCCGTCTCCGGCGTCGTGCACACATCCATATTACGGCCACTGGTCCAAATGGAGTCCCTTAAGTTCGTTCAAGGCCCGGTTGAGAGGGGTGTCCCGCTTGGGCCTCATCGACGAAGACTGGCTTTCGGCTGCAAGCTAGCGTTGCTTCTCCTACAGAAGGAACGTGAACCGTTTACGAATGTGTAGTTGACTTGTTCAAAAGCTAAATGTAAGGTGTTAAAATAATAATTACCAATATTCTAATCAATTTCCTTGTGATCGGGTCCATGTAAAAAACCGTCTTTTCCTTGGCCCACTTGTAGCGGGCCCTAACAAAGTCGCGCTCTAAGGGGTTGCTGAACTTCGCGAAGGGGTCTGGGAGACCCGCGGCTTCACGTTCCACGTCATCCTTATCCCATATGGGCCTTTTGCCAAGGTAGCCACGGCTTCCAAGGCGTTGGTTCCCCGTGTTCCTTTGCTGAAGGCTCTTGAATTTCGCAAGTGTCCTTGAACTTTTGGAACCTCTCTTCCATAAGTGTCGGATTTTCCTCCAGAATCATGGACAGGGGTTCCTCAACCTCAATAGCTCGTTTCAGCCTCCGTTTCTAGGAGGCCAAATCATTGTTGAACATGCCCATGGCGTGATTGTTAATATTTTTCATCTTCCGATCATCCCACGGTTGTTCTATGCTATCATCCTGGTCAGGAAACTTGAATCTCTTGTGCAACTTCGTCAGGAGCAACTGCCTCAAATGTTCTTTACTCCTTAAATCATTGTCGTTGATTGATACGTCCATTTTGCATCATGTTTTCTTACTGTTAATTATAATTTTTTAATCCATAATAATGCTTTTTGGAGTAATTCTAATGCCTTTTCTCTCATAATTTTCAAGGAACACACCAAGAGGGAGAATTCCGGCAGCTGGAAATATGGACCTGGAAAAGCTATGTCAGGCTACCTATTCTGCACAACTCCAAATGAGCTGAAACTTCATGGAGATTTTTATGGATTATTTAAGAAATACTAGAGCCAATAAACACCAGATGGGGCATCTCAAGTTTTTCTAAAGTCAAAACATGATCAGCTTGCATATCTAACTCAAGCAACTTTGAGGATTGAGAAGGGCTTGGCCACCTTGAACAAGAATCAGGAGAGCTTGGAGATGATCATAGAGACCAAATTTTATGATCTTGATCTTAAAGTAACCGAGATGCAGTCAGCTATTGAGCAGCTCCTGGAGGAAGCAGAGGATAAGAAAGGGAAGGCTACTACAGATGCTTTTCAGAGAGTGCCCAGAGGTTAGACATCTGCTGCAGTACCAGTGCCTGACCCTAGAGCAATTACTTCAGCACCAGCATCAATAGCTTCAGTGCCACCTCCAGTTGCCACTCCACTAGCTCCAACAACATCAACTGATGCCTTCGTCCTTGGAGTCCTCTCTACACCACCTCCCGAAGATCAAGCCTAGAGAGACACCAAGCACTATGCATTTTCAAACTTTTTGGTAACTTGTTGCCAAAGGGGGAGAAGTGTATAGATCTTAGGCTTCGAGAGAGAGTGCTTTTCTTATTTGTTTTTTTCTATCTGGTTGATACTTTCGTGTGTGCTCGTTTGATACTTTATGTGTGTGTGAGATACTTGTATGATCATGTGTTTGATCGTATCCTACATGCTTATGCTTGAATGATATTATCTTTTATATCTCAAATATGATCATTCACTTTGCTTGGTGATGAGTGCATGTTTTAATTCCTATCATTTTAAGCGCTCCACCAAGATGTATGTGACATGGAAAAGTGACCCATGATCCTAATCTTTTGTGCATTTGCATTGAAAAGCAAATTTTAAATAATGCACAAATTTAGGGGGAGCTCTTGCTTATCACATACTTCTCAAAGAGACGATGTACTTTAAATCTTATTATCATTTTTCGAAGCTTTGATGTATATGTTTTCATCAATTACCAAAAAGGGGGAGATTGAAAATGCAACTATCCATGGGTAGTTTTGGTAATTCCTGACAACATATAGCTCATTGAACTAATGCTATTTCAAGATGATCATTTCAGAACATTCAATGATTGGCATGGCATGGATTAGGAATGTGGACGCCTCAAAATGCTAAGGACAGATATTGGCTCAAGCTCAAGACTCTACATTTTCATTTTAGTGATCCAAGATCACATTGAGTCCATAGGAAAAGCCAATACTATTAAAAGGGGACGAGGTGTTGCTTAATCGCTTGCTTGCTCAAAATGCTTAGTGATATGCTCCAAAAGCCCTCAACCACTTTCTCATATACACATATGTCCCAAACCAAAAGTCAAACTCGGCCCTGCCGATTTGATCTACGTAGCGCCACCGAGTTCACTTGACATTGCCACTGCCAGAAACCCTAGTCACTTCGCTCTCACCAATAGGGATCTTGGTCTCACCGAGATGGGATTGCAAACTCTCTATTTCCCTTTGTAACGTTTCGGTCCAACCGAGATGAGTGATCGGTCCCACCGAGTTCGCAATGCAAACTCTCTGTTTTCCTTTCATAACATTTCGGTCTCTCCGAAATGAGCGAAACGGTCCCACCGAGTTTTCCTGACCAACTCTCTGTTTTCCTATTACAGAAATCGGTCCTACCGAGTTTATGTGATCGGTCTCACCGTGATTACGTTATGCCCTAACCCTATGTTATCGGTCTCACGGAGTTGACATGTCGGTCCCACCGAAAATCCTAACATTCACATTTTGAACTAAATCGGTCTGGCCGAGTTTCATGATTCCCTCCCACCGAGTTTGGTGATTTGTGTGTAATGGTTATATTTTGTGTGGAGGCGATATATACCCCTCCACCCTTCCTTCATTAGTAAGGAGAGCCATCAGAACGTGCCTACGCTTCCAACATACATTTTTTGAGAGAGAACCACCTACTCATGTGTTGAGACCAAGATATTACATTCCAACCACAAGAATCTTGATCTCTAGCCTTCCCCAAGTTGCTTTCCACTCAAATCATCTTTCCACCAAATCCAAATATGTGAGAGAGAGATGAATATTGGGGACACTATCATTTGAAGTCTAATGTTGATTCCATACCTTTCCTAAGTGGTGTTCTCATATTTCTATGTGAATACTAATCCTTCTTGATCATCAAGGTTGTCATCTCAATTCTTTTTCCAACCGACGTGCCCCTCTTCAAGTGGATCCGATCTTTTTCAACATCTGCAAGATCAACTCTAAGTCTTCTCAACGGTGTTCGTTTCATCCGTCCCATGTTGTCTTTGTTTTCCCCGCCCTCCCACCCTTTTGCTTCAAGGACTCACATTTCTTAATCAAGTATCCATCTTATTTATGTGAAGTCTCTCCATTCTTTTTTGTCAATATTCTTATTTGGTGATCCTCAGGAAGATACTAACAGAGATTCTAGCTCATCATTCTCCGTTCTCTTTCTTCTCTGGTGGATTCAGGTCAAGCTTTGTTGATCATATCTTTTCCTCATTTCAAATGCTTTACCATGCCGGTGCACCCCTGAATCGTTCACCTCTTGCTATTTAATTGTTCCAGAGTGCTGAAGATATCTTGAAGATTCATGTTTCCACTCTGCATCCGTTCAAGCTTCAACCTATTTTATTCAACTGTCTTTCAAGTAATCATTCCAAAGGTGTTTCTTTTGAGTGGGCCCTAACCCACAGGTCTTTTCCCAGGATCTTACCTGACTCATCTTATTTTCCCGGATTTACTCTCAAATTCTTTTCCAAGCATGACGTAAGAATGATTTGTCATCAGTCAAATGTCTTTCTCCAAGATCTTTCAAATCCTTTTCATCATTGGTTCAACCTTTCTAATTTTCATCCTGGACTATCCCAACAATTCATGGTGGTGTTTCTCATCATCATTCTATGCATTTGAAGACTGAAGAAGAGTTTTTCATGAAATCCTATTCGTCCTCTCAAAGATGTGTGCATCAAAGCTTGATGCCATCCCCTCATATTTGTTTTTATTGTGAGAATTCTTTTAATCCTTCCGGAGCAAATCAGGAGTCTTTGCAGTTTGTTTCTCCGGAGCCCATCATTCTCAGCTTTCAGCTCTCATTCTCCAAATCTTACCGGTGCATCGTTCAAGTGTTCTCTAATCAGCTCGTCATCTCTTCGTTCTCATATATCTAAATTCTTTCAAGCATCTTCGTTTACTTGCTAATCCTTCCCGGTGTTTCTTCATGTTTTATTCTTCTTTTTCAATTCTTACGGTGGTTCGTTCAAGAGTTCTCTTCCTTGGTTATTTATCAATTCATTCATTTCTATCCAATCCTATCGGTGGTTCGTGGAAGATTTTCTAAAGTTTGCGCTACATCTATCTTAACCCTTTTTCTACAAGAATAAGTAGTATGCCATATCCGTTGCTTGACATCAAGCTAAAGGGGTGAAGGATACGCATAACGTAATTCTTATTTGTGTTTCATCCGGGTGATTAATTCCTTATTCCGTAGGTTCATTAAAATTCTTGATTTCTTTTGTTCATCTTTCTTTTCCGGAGTTCCAGGTCTTCCGCATTATCTCGTCGCGAAGCTCCATCTAAATCATCGCAAGGCTTCACCTTATGTTTTCAATTCACTTTCCTTTCGTTTGATCATTCTTTGTTACCGGAGTTCTTCATGGAGGCACTACATGATGGTTCATCAAGGATTTATTTCCTTCTCAAAGTGTTCATTGAGATTTTGTCAGAGGAGCTCAAGCATTCTTCATCTTGCAATCCGGTGTGCAATTGTTCTCCCTTATCTTTTGAGGTGGTAATATATAATTCTTCATTCACAAGAACGAGGTATTTAAACCCATCACTTTCTTCCATGGAGTTATCTTGGTATAGTTTTCACCTAAAGCCTTCCATTGGGAATGTAGCTCTTTGTGGTGATTATCTATGATCCAAGTTCTTCATCTATCCTCCCGGTGAAATAAGTTTCTCGTCTCCTTGTTGATATCAATCCAATCTTGTTTTCGTTAGTGGCAGCATTTCAACTAAAGTTTTGAGATGTTTTCCATAAGGCCACAACAAGCATAATATTTTCGTTGTTGTTTTCCAACAACTCCGTTTTAACTTTCTTTGAAGGGTGATCTTCAAGCTCACTTGTGGCATAAGTTGGCCTTTTCTTCTCCATTCTTTTATTCCAATGAGCTATCTTCTATTATTTCCTCCGGAGGCATTGTGATGTTGCTCTCTTCGACCCATCATCTTGTTTTGTCAAGATTATGTTCCTTTCCTTGCTTATCCATTTAACCGGAGTGTGGTGTTCTCCTTTCAAGTTCATTTCATCTTATCAAGTTTTGCCTCCCTTCTCAACCGGAGTGCTGACCCCTTGTGCCATTCTTTCAATAGTTCCAGAGGCAGTGTGTTGTTGATTTCATCAAGTATCCTCTCATCTTGTCAAGCTCATCTTCAATTTCTTCCATTTTCAGTCGGAGTGCTGCCCAAATTATATCATTCTTATTCCTTCTCTATCTTGTTTTAACCGGAGTGGCTCCAATATCTATCTTGGCATTTAACCTCAAAGTTTCTTGTAGTGTTCCTTGTTCCTCTTTTCTAACGGAGTTTTTTCAACTTTGTTCATCGTCGTTGTATTCTATTCTCGAAGATGGTTTAACCTCGCAAGGTTCTTTGGTTTCACTCCTTTGTCAAAGAAGCAACTTGGTTTTTACCTCTCCTCTTCCTCTTCCGTTTTCCCTCCGGTGCCATCCTAGATCTCGGGATGAGATCCTCTCGTAGTGGTGGAGTGCTATAATGCCCAGAGACCGTTGCGCCAGGTGTCTTCCAGTTATTCACTGTTGTTGCCTTGTCATTTGTTTGCGTGTCATGCATTTCATATCATGTCATCATGTGCATCTCATTTGCATACGTGTTCGTCTCATGCATCCAAGCATTTCCCCCGTTGTCCGTTTTGCAATCCGACACTCCTATGTCCTCCGACGCCCCCTTTTGTCTCTTTTCGTGTGCGAGTGATAAACTTTCTCGGAATGGACCGAGATTTGCCAAGCGGCCTTGGTACACTACCGGTAGACCGCTTGTCAAGTTTCCTGCCATTTGGAGTCCGTTTGATACTCCAACGGTTAACCAGGGAACCATAAAGGCCTCGTGTGTGTTGCAGCCCAACACCCCCTCCAAAGTGGCCCAACAACCCTTCCAAACCCCCTCCATCCTCTCGGTCGTTCGATCACGACCACGTGGCCGAAAACTGCACCTTATTTGGACACTCCTACCTCCTCCTAGCTATATATATGTGCACCCCGTCAAAATTCACGGACGAAACCCTAGTCATCTTCCTCCTCGCGCCGCCGGACATGTCCATCCGCGCTGGACATGTCCACCGGACATGTCTTCCGGGCCAATCACTACACGACACGTCACCGCCGCCACAGCTCTCCTCCAACCGGAGCATGCCAAGTGGCGCTCCGCCGCCAGCCGCCCCGCTCCACCCCGCCGAGGCCCGCCGAGCCCATCGCGAGCCCGCTCGGGCCCTAATCGCCGCCGCTCGGGCTCCCGCGCCCCGCTCGCCTCCCGGCCCCCGCAGCTCTACTCGATAGGATTGAGAGAGATCCTGAGCGCCGCGGCATCTCGCCCTTGCTGGCGACAAGCGCCGTCCCCGCCGCCGCCGGAGACCTCCAGCAGGCCAGGCGCCGCCTCCCCTGCCCTCATGCCTCTCCTTCCCCCGTCTGCTCTCTCTCTCTCTCTCTCCCTCACACATCTCTCTCTCTATACCGGGAGCTTCCATGGCCGCCCCGATCTCCACGCTCGCGCCGCCCCAGGCCGCCTCAACGTCGGGAATGGGTTCCCCATGCCCGGATCCACCCATCCCCGGCCTCCCCGACCCTCTCCGGAGTCCCACGCCTCCACCCCGCCAGCGTTGGCTTCCATGCCGCAGTTCTGTATGAGAAAAGGAGCCAACCCCGACCTGTCAGTTTTTTTTCGCGAGGTGAAAAAACTGCTAAGTCACTGAGTTCAAAACTTAATGTGTGCATGTTTGACCCATCATAACTCGGCATCCGTAGCTCCGTTTTGGGTGCGCCATATATCAAAAGGTTCGTTACGATGTCCTATTCATTTTGTTCCATTGCATCATGCTTGTTTGAGTCCATCTTGATGCCCAAATTGCTGATGCAAGAGTGTTATACAATGTTAGGTGCTCACTCTTATCAGTTTATGAGCATTTGTCATTTTTGCCATAATTAATGTGTGCCTCCTATGTACTTGATCCCTACATGTGTTTTGGGCTATGCCATGCCATCTTTACACAGGTGTATGCCATGCATTTTTGTGATCAATGTGGTGAATAGTACAAGCATGCAAAGTAGCTCTCGCAATATTGCTGATTTCAGGGACTTAGAATTCTTCTAAGTCATTTCCCTGATGTTATTTTTATGCCATGTATTCATGTTACTACAGAGTGATCCATGCCTCTTCTGAGTATGTTCAGTAAGGATGATTTTGAGATATGGTTGTGTTCTATCCATCCATGTCTTTGTTTGAATTTATGGAGTGCCCTAGAATGACTCAATCTTGATCTACTGTTGCTATAAAATGTTCCTGGCAGATTGTTTACGTGCTAATCAATTTTGCCAAGGTTGTTGTAGTTGATCCATGCATGCTATGAGATTGTTATTGCCATGTTTAGCTTCTTAATCATATCTTCTTGCTGGGAGTATGCTTAGTTTGTCATGCAATGCCTTGTGTTGAGTGCATCGAGCTCGCAAACATGCCTTGATAATTCTGTTTATGCCATGTCCAGTTTTCTGCTAAGTCTGAATCTGTTAACGAAACGTGCTATGTTTACATGGGTGCCATCTTATCTTCTGATCCTTTTTGGCTTATGGTCAGTAAGGGACTTTTGTTACATGCTTTGATTAGTTTCATGCCATGCCTTGTTTTGCCATGTTATGTTCCTGTAGCATGTTGTTATCTTGCTCTAAACATTGCTTCCTGATGTTAATTCCTGACATGTTATTTTCACTAAGTCTGTGAACCTGATATCTTTTGCACTTTTGCCATGCTTGGTTGAACCTGCTATTGTGTGATTTAGCTGTAGTTCAGTGTTCATCTTTTGTCAAACATCTTGAGTAGATCACTTCCATGTGCTTTGTTGCTATGTTGAAGTGCAGTAGCTGAGTTTCTTGTTGCATTCTATATGGCATCATGCTGTTAATCGCAGATTTGTGCCATTATTGTTTTGCTTGCCATTTGCAAACCGTGCATCCGATTCCGGTGATCCTTATATCGATTTTGACTGAAATCAACTCATCTTTCCAGCGGCGCACTTGGTTTGCCAAGTTGATGCCTTGTTCAATCGCTCCCTTCCGGAGCACGCATATGCATTGCATATCACATCCCGCATATTATTGTTGGGATATCACAATATCTCTCATATTTATTTAATGCATCTATATACTTGGTAAAGGGTGGAAGGCTCGGCCTTATGCCTGGTGTTTTGTTCCACTCTTGCCGCCCTAGTTTCCGTCATACCGGTGTTATGTTCCTTGATTTTGCGTTCCTTACGTGGTCGGGTTATAATGGGAACCCCTTAACAGTTCGCCTTGAATAAAACTCCTCCAACAAGGCCTAACCTTGGTTTTACATTTTCCTAACAACCTATAACACTTCCCTTGGGTCGGCCAACCCAAGGGTCATCTTTATTTTAACCCCCCCGGGCCAGTGCTTGTCTAAGTGTTGGTCCGAACTAGAGCCCCTTGCAGCGCCACCTCGGGGAAACTTGAGGGCTGGTTTTAGTTGTACGGATTGCCCATCCAATATTGCCCTAAAAACGAGATATGTGCAGCTCCTATCAGGATATCGGTGCATCGGGCGGCTTTGCTGGTCTTGTTTTACCATTGTCGAAATGTCTTGTAACCGGGATTCCGAGTCTGATCGGGTCTTCCTGGGAGAAGGAATATCCTTCGTTGACCGTGAGAGCTTGTGATGGGCTAAGTTGCGACACCCCTGCAGGATTTGAACTTTCGAAAGTTGTGCCCGCGGTTATGGGCAGATGGGAATTTGTTAATGTCCGGTTGTAGAAAACTTGACACTTAACTTAATTAAAATGCATCAACCGTGTGTGTAGCCGTGATGGTCTCTTTCCGGCGGAGTCCGGGAAGTGAACACGGTTCTTGTGTTATGTTTGAACGTAGGTAGTTTCAGGATCACTTCTAGTTCACGACTGTGCTTTCCTTCTCTTCTCGCTCTCATTTGCGTAAGGTATCCACCATATATGCTTAGCGCTTGTTGCAGCTCCACCTCAATCCCTTTTCCTACCCATAAGCTTAAATAGTCTTGATCGTGAGGGTGTGAGATTGCTGAGTCCCCATGACTCACAGGTTACTTCAAACAGTTGCATGTGCCGATGATAACCATGCAGGTGATGCAACCGAGCTCAAGGAGGAGCTCAATGAAGATTGTGTTCATTGTGTTGTTTCGTTCCAGTTGATCAGAAGTGGAGCCCAGTCGGGGCAATCAGGGATCTTTTGCATCAGGGGTTGTCTTTCTTTATTTTTTTCCGTAGTCGGACCTTGTTTGTATCTGGATGATGTAATGCTATATTTATGTATTGTTTGAAGTGGCGATTGTAAGCCAACTCTTTATCCCTTTCTTATTCAATACATGGGATGTGTAAAGATTACCCCACTTGCGACATGCCTACAATGCGGGTATGCCTCTAAGTCGTGCTCCAGCACGGGGGAGATATAGCCGCATCGTGGGTGTGACACTATTACCTTTTGGAGAGTGGTGTCTCCTAGATTGGTTAGGTATCACTTGGGAGCCTCCGACAAGATTGTGGAGTTGAACCAAGGAGTTTGTAAGGGCAAGGAGATCGCCTACTTCGTGAAGATCTACCCTACTGAGGGAAGTCCTTCGTGGGCGATGGCCATGGTGGGATAGACAAGCTTGCTTCTTCGTGGACCCTTCATGGGTGGAGCCCTCCATGGACTTGCGCAACCGTTATCCTTCGTGGGTTGAAGTCTCCATCAACGTGGATGTACGATAGCACCACCTATCGGAACCAGGCCAAAAATCAACATGTCTACATTGCGTTTGCCCCCTCCAATATCCTCCCTTTACCTTCATATGCAATGTTTTACATTCCGCTGTTATACTCTTAGACTTGCATGTGTAGGTTGATTGCTAGACTTGTGCTAAGTTGCTAAAATCTTCCAAGACTTAAAATTGGGAAAAGGCTAGACTTTTATTTGGTCAAGTAGTCTAATCACCCCCCCCCTCTAGACATACTTTCGATCCTACAAGTGGTATCAGAGCTTTGGTCTCCATTTCCTTGATTTCCGTAGCTTTTGGTGATCATAGCCTTGGTTTCACAACCTAGGAGAGCATGGCGTCTAGCAAGGGAAATTACCACCATAGAGGTCCTTACTTTGATGGTACTAATTTTGCAAGTTGGAAACATAAGATTAAAATGCATATTCTTGGACATAACCCTGCAGTTTGGGCTATTGTGTGTATTGGCTTGCAAGGTGAATTATTTGATGGGAGAGAACCGAACCGTAAAGCTACCGCGGAAGAGTTTAAGATGCTGCAATATAATGCTCAAGCTTGCGATATCCTCTTAATGGATTGTGCCCCGAAGAATTCAAGAAAATCAGCTGTGTTGAGAATGCAAAGGAAATTTGGGATACTTTGATTGATATGCACGAGGGTGCCGACTCCTTCAAGGAATCCAAATTGGATGTGCTTCATAGTCAACTTGACATGTCCAAAATGAAGGATGGTGAAGGTGTCGCTGAAATGTACTCTAGGCTTGCTCTCATCACAAATGAGATTGTCGGCTTAGGAAGTGAAGAGATGACCGATAGATTCATCATCAAGAAGATCCTAAGAGCCTTGGATGGAAAATATGATACCATGTGCACATTGATCCAAATGATGTCCAATTACAAAGATCTCAAGCCAACAGAAGTCATTGGAAGAATTGTTGCTTATGAGATGTCACTCAAGGATAAAGAAGAGCTTCACAACAAATCAAGTGGTGCTTACAAGGCCTCATGTGATGCTCCTACATCATCAAGTGATAAACAAACCTTCAATGAGGAATTGAGCCTAATGGTGAAGAACTTCAACAAGTTCTAGAAGAGTAGAAGCAAGGAAAGAAGTTCCAAGTCAAGGTCCAACAATGACAAAAGATCTTTGAGTCGTGAGCGTAATTGCTACAATTGTGTAAGACCCGAACACTACTCCAATGAGTGTACGGCCCCCTACAAAAGAAGAGAAGATTCAACCAAAAGGATAACTAGAAGAGAAGAATCACCACCTAGAGAGAGGAGGAGTAGAGATGATCGTTATGAACAAAGAACCTCTCGGAGAAGAAAGGATTCAGAAAGGAAGGACAAGTCATCAAGGAGCTACACAAAATGAAGACATCAAGCTCATGTTGGTGAATGGGTATCCGACTCCGACTTCGACCATCACTCCGAAAGAAGTTATCACTCCGACTCCGAATATACTCAAGATGAAGGTGTTGCCGGTCTAGTGCTTGTGTCAACCAACTCCTACGGCATATTTGACTCACCAAATGAAGGAATTGGGAGATGCTTCATGGCTAAAGGCCCAAAGGTATCACACCCCGAGTATGTTGATTTCAATAGTGATGAAGATGACTTGCTAGGTGATGATGATTTACTTGTTGACAATTCTAGTGATGAAAACTATGATGAACTTGCTATTAATCATGCTAATCAAGATAAAACGAACGATGATGATAAGAAGGAGATTGAGCGTCTAACTAAAGAACTAAACACTCTTAAGTCAACTCATGAAACTACCTTGGAAGATCATCGAGAACTTTTAAAGACTCATGAGAAGTTATGCGTTGAAAAGCTCAACCTTGAGCAAGAGCATGGGTTATTAAAAGAAATCAATGATGACCTTCGCAAGAAAAGTTCTTCTTACATTGCCAAGCGCTTACTGTTGTCTACTTATATGCCACAAGTTAAATCTAGCAACAAGAGTAAGAAAGATTCTTCTTCTATTAGTAACAACAACAATCATGATAAATCCAATATTTTTACTTCTGGTAGTTCTCTTGATTCCACTAACGATTCTCTTAGCCAAGTTACAGTTGAGCAAAAAAAATAGCTTGTTGAAGGGAATTATAGAGAAAGGTGTTTACAAGAGCATTGCCGGGAGTAAGCAATTTGAGGAAATTGTACGTAAGCAAGGAAGGCACCGGAAGAATCAAGGTATTGGTTTTGAATGAAAGTTCAATGACAATGGAGTTGAGTGGGATGAAGATCAATACCCCAAGACGAACTTTGTTCCTCGACAATAGAAGTATGATCCTACTTCTTTCCGATGGACACAAGTTCAAGATGATCTTCCACCACAGGGCCACAAGCAAAAGGGAAAGGACAAGCTTCAAGAGGAGATTGATGCATTTGAAGAAGCTCCTAAGGCCTTGCTCAAGTGGGTTCCCAAGACTACATGAATTTCTACTTCATCAAGTACGACCACAACTCCAAGGATTCCCATCAAGACATAGAGAGTTCTTGAGGGTGACTCCGCCAACATACTTCACTCATATTATTTTGGTGAGGACAAGTGCAAACAACTTCCACAACTTTAACTAGTTCAAGGAGTCACAAACCCTCTTGTTGGTAAGACAAGGGACAAGGTAACCTAATGCTTTCATGGACATCATCTTGTGTGTACATCACTCTATGTCTATGGATATCCTTGTTTGTTCCTTGTGGGACTAACCCATGTAGGTATGGAAAGTGCAACTCACTCCAATGGATTGCTCCTAATGATCTACATCAACATTGAGCATCCACATCTTCAACATATACATGAAGTCATCATCGACAAAACCCAAGGTTAGTTCATTCCTCTTAGGGGGATATCAAATCTAGGGGAGCTTTACTCTAATCAATTGAGCTAAAGCAATGGTGTGAACACAATAATGCTTTATGTAAAAGTGGTAACCCCATTTGTGCTTAAAAGATGAGTATGACCTATGATCAAGTGTTCTCATTTGACTCCTAAGTCAATATACTCATATATAGATGACCTAGTCATCGCCAATTTCTTGATAGATGCTAGAGTGTTTGTGCATGCTTTGTCACATATTTGATTTGCCATTTTATTGTGGGAGCATGTTAATTGCATATTGTACTCATTCGAGGACATCCATTTGTTGCTTTGATTATTTGGCTTTTTCTCTTTTGCCAAATGGATGGACAAGAATGCCCAAGAACTTCCTCTAGCTATCTATGCTTTTCTCATCACAAACTCTATTCATGCCACATCACAAAGTTTGATCAAGTCATATTCGAACCACTCTGTGTGAGGAGCACTCGGAGTCCTCGATTCGTCCTAGACTTAAACTTCCAAAACCTCTCTGTGCATTTCGTTCTGACCGATCCATCAACTTCGGTCACACCGAGTTCACTGAATTGATCTAGGTTCTCAATCTCGGTGCAACCTATTTGAACTTTTCGGCCACACCTAGTTGCAGTAACTGCTTACGATTCTGCATCTCGGTGCCACCGAGTTGTTCCACTCGGCCACACCGACAGGGTCGGTATATATAAACCCATCAGTGAGATTTTGGAAATTTCTTCAAAACTCCTCATCCGCACGTGTCCTTCTCTGTTGTCTCGCGTCTCTGGATCGTCTTCTCGTTGCCAGCGACCTCCCGCCGCTGGTTTCCATCGCTGTCAACGGGATTCAACCCCACCGTTACCGCCATAGACAACTCACCGCCGAATAGGGTATGAGTTCGATCTTTTGTGCTAATTCGTTACTCTGATTCTTAGCACAGTGCAATGCCATGTTCTTTACCACGTATGAAATCAATCTATCCAGAGAAAATGTGCCTTAGATTAGGTTTGATTCAAAAATTTAGGGTTAGGTTTTCGTGAACTCATCTCGGACCGACCGAGTTGTAGAAGTCGGTCTCACCGATTTGGCTTAGGCCATTGCACTTGCACTTGTTGGTCTGACCGAAAGTTGCAAATCGGTGTGATCGAGCTCGACAATAACCCTAGCAATCTCGAAGCCACCGAACTGTGACTTGGTCTCACCGAGTTCACTAGTTTAGACTCCAAAAGTTGATTTGGTGTCACCGAGTTTAACAAATCGGTAGCTCTGAAATGCTTCCTGTGGAGAACTAAAACTAAGTTTTTGACTCATCTGCTTTGCAAAAACTCTGCACTTTGTGATTCTCATCTACTCTACCTCATCTATATCTATTCACGGGGTTTGCTGTCAGTTTGCTTGCCAGAATGTCTAACTAGAGTGATAGCCAGAACAAATCAGAAGAGCAAGTGCACATGAGTGAGGGTACTAGTCCCTCAAGCAGCTATGATGAGGGCAGCAGGAGCACTCCAAGCAATTTGCCCAAGGCAGCAACCAGATCAAGGAAGAAGAGAACCTTAGACTTTGAGGATGAGGATTATGTGGCTGTTGAGGAAGAAGTGAGCTCCAAAAAGAAAGTGCTTAAGAACGAATATGGTACTGCTGCTACAACAAAGCTTGGATCGCATAAGAAGGCCCCTGCCAAGAGGGTGCCAACCTTAAAGGCCAAGGTCTCAACTGTTGAAACTTCTAAGCCAACTGAAGAGACTGCTAGAGAGAGTAAGAAAAGGAAAGAGATGGTCAAGAAGACCACTGCCAGAGTCATTGGTAGATCCTCTATAATGAGAGATACAGCTGAAGAAGATGATGAGTTAGAGGATGCTGCACCAGCACCCAAGTCCCAAAAGCTTATGGGGGATGTTATTGATTCAGGGGCTGCTACTTCAATGCCCAAGACTGCCCCCATAGCTACTGCTAAAGCTCAAAAGACTTCTAAGCCCAAGAGAAGCACTAGGAACATTCCAGCTGCAGAGAAGAACAAGGCCCCAGTGCCTGAAATGGAAGAAGAAGATGCTGAAGCCCAAGTGCTAAGGAAACTTAAACCAAAGATTCCAGATCATAATGGCAATCATCAAGTGGCAGAGGATATGAGCATCAGGAAGGATGCAGGTCTGAGACTTTGAAGATAGTTTGATCCATATGCTGTGAGAAGGAAGACTGTTGTGGACTATAGGTTCCACACCAAAGAACAACAAGATTTCTATGAGACCATTCTGCTGGACAAGAAACGTATAGTTAGTGACATGAAGTGGGTTGATTGGGAGTACATTGATGAGAATGAAGATCATTTTCCAGGTGTACGTGAGAGCTTCAGATCATGTGGTGTTGACAAGTTTGTGGGACAGGAGCTGACAAAATGGAATGATGAACTCATCATGCAATTCTGCTCCACTACTCATTTTTATCCAGATGGTAGGATTGTATGGATGTCTGAGGGTAAAAGGTACCAGTCAACTGTTGATGAGTGGGCCAAGTTGATAAATGCCCTTGAAGAGCATCAAGATGACTTGGATGTCTATGCCAAGAAGAAGAAAGACCACAACTCTATGGCCAACATGTACAAAGAGATCCATAGAAAGCTTTGGGAACACATAAGCTTGGATTTGTACATTACTTGTTGTCTGGTCTAGCTACAGTCAACACTATATCGAGGCATACATTGTTGCTCAAATCTGGACATCACAAGATGATCAGAGACCATTCAATCAACTTGCTGCAGATATTTGATGTGCCTAAAAAATTCAAGGTCATGAGCCCGATTGTTGAAACAATCAAAAGGACAGTTGCTGATCAAAAGAGATTTTGTGGGTATGCTCCACACATTCAGGTGCTCATCAACTCCAAGATGGGCACATGCACTTATTTGTTGGACAAGGAGCACTTACCTTTGAGACCAGAATTTGAAGATAACACAGTTGTGATGAATGAGGATGATGCCACATATGTGCAAGCACAAGAGAAGAGAGCAAAGGCAAAGGCTGAGAAGGCTGCAAAGATGCCAAGTGTTGAGGAGGCATCTCAAGTTTTTCTGAAGTCGAAACAAGATCAGCTTGCATATCTAATTCAAGCATCTTTGAGGATTGAGAAGGGCTTGGCCACCTTGAACAAGAATTAGGAGAGCTTGGAGAGGATCATAGAGACCAAATTTTATGATCTTGATCTTAAATTAACCGAGATGCAGTCAGCTATTGAGCAGCTCTAGGAGGAAGCAGAGGAGACGAAAGGGAAGGCTACTACAAATGCTTTTCAGAGATTGCCCAGAGGTCAGAGATCTGCTACAGTGCCAGTGCCTGACACTAGAGCAACTACTTCAGCACCAGCAGCAACAGCTTTAGTGCTAGCTCCAGTTCCCACTCAACCAGCTCCAACAACATCAACTGATGCCTTCGTCCTTGGATTCCTCTCTACACCACCTCGCGAAGATCAAGCCTAGAGAGACGCATAGCACTATGCATTTTGAAACTTTTTGGTAACTTGTTGCCAAAGGGGGAGAAGTGTATATAACTTAGGCTTCGAGAGAGAGTGCTTTGAGAGTGCTTTGCTTCTTTGTTTTTTTGCTATTTGGTTGATACTTTTGTGTGTGCTCGTTTGATACTTTATGTCTGTGTGTAAGATACTTGTATGATCATGTCTTTGATCATATCCTACATCCTTATGCTTGGATGATATTATCTTTTATATCTCATATATGATCTTTCACTTTGCTTGGTGATGAGTGCATGTTTTAATTCCTATCATTTTGAGTGCTCCACCAAAATGTATGTGACATGGAAGAGTGACCCATGATCCTAATCTATTGTGCATTTGCATTCAAAAGCAAATTTTGGATAATGCAAATTTTATGGGAGCTCTTGCTTATCACATACTTCTCAAAACAACGATGTACATTAAATCTTATTATCATTTGTCGAAGCTTTGATATATATGTTTTCATCAATTACCAAAAAGGGGGAGATTGAAAGTGCAACTATGCCGGGGTGGTTTTGATAATTCCTAACAACATATGGCTCAATGAACTAATGCTATTACAAGATGATCATTTCAGAAAGTTCAATGATTGGCGTGGCAAGGATTAAGAATGTGGACCCCTCAAAATGCTAAGGACACATATTGGCTCAAGTTCAAGACTCTACATTTTCATTTTAGTGATTCAAGATCACATTAAGTCCATAGGAAAAGCCAATACTATTAGAAGGGGATGAGGTGTTGCTTAATGGCTTGCTTGCTCAAAATGCTTAGTGATATGCTCCAAAAGCCCTCAACCACTTTCTCATATCCATATATGTCCCAAACCAAAAGTCAAACTCGGCCCTAACGACTTGATCTATACGGCGCCACCGAGTTCATTTGACATAGCCACTGCCAGAAACGCTAGTCACTTCGGTCTCACCGATAGGGATCTCGGTCTCACTGAGATGGGATTGCAAACTCTTTGTTTCCCTTCATAACGTTTCAGTCCAACCGAGATGAGCGATCGGTCCCACCGAGTTCCCAATGCAAACTCTCTGTTCCCCTTTCGTAACATTTCGGTCTCACCGAAATGAGCGAATCGGTCCCACCGAGTTTGCATGACCAACTATCGGTGTCAAAACCAGTGGATCTCAGGTAGGGGGTCCCGAACTGTGCGCCTAAGGCGGATGGTAACAGGAGGCAGGGGACACGATGTTTACCCAGGTTCGGGCCCTCTTGATGGAGGTAATACCCTACGTCCTGCTTGATTGTTCTTGATGATATGAGTATTATAAGAGTTGATCTACCACGAGATCGGAGAGGCTAAACCCTAGAAGCTAGCCTATGGTATGATTGTATGTTGTCCTACGGACTAAACCCTTCGGTTTATATAGACACCGGAGGGGGCTAGGGTTACACAAGGTCGGTTACAAAGGAGGAGATATACATATCCATATTTCCTAGCTTGCCTTCCACGCCAAGTAGAGTCCCATCCGGACACGGGACAGAGTCTTCAATCTCATATCTTCATAGTCCAACAGTCCGGCCAAAATATATAGTCCAGCTGTCCGGAGACCCCCTAATCCAGGACTTCCTCAGTAGCCCTGGTGTCCGGCTCTGCAAAACAAGTTCCACATACTACCGCAGAGAGAACAATATTTGCACAAATCTAATCTGCTGACCCGTTCTGACAGCACGACGTTATGTCATGGCTCGGTCATTATTCGAACCATTTTTCTCAACAAGCACCGCACATAACATGGGGTGGTTTCCTCAACACGTCTTGTCAAAGTAGAGATCGTGTCCCCCTTATTACGGGATTCTCATCAATACGGACGTGGGTAACCCAACCGCGCCATCAATTACGGCGCCTGGGGAATAAGCGGTTTTACCAGGCAAGTGGGGAGGCGCATCGCCTCTTCCGCCCTTATAAAGGGACAAGGATTCACTCTTTTCACCCACGCCTTCTTCCTCCTTGTTTACCCATTCCCGCACACTCGAGCTCTAGCGCCCAAGCTCACGTTCCTCTTCTCAAACCACTCCAAGCATGTCCGGAGCAGGAGGCAAGTGGATGGTCTCCTCCGTCATGGAGGAGAACATCAAAAAGTTACGGGAAGCCGGATATCTGGCCGCGGATATCGCGCACCAGCTGCCAAATGCGGGGCCAATCATCCCAACGCCCGAACCTCATGAGAGGGTAGTTTTTCCTACCCATTTTGTCCACGGACTGGGATTTCCCCTCCACCCGTTTGTCCGCGGGCTCATGTTCTACTATGGGCTGGATTTTCATGATCTGGCCCCCAATTTCATCCTCAACATCTCGGCGTTTATCGTCATGTGCGAGGCCATCCTCCGCATCAGGTCCCACTTTGGCCTATGGCTGAAAACCTTCAATGTTAAACCGAAGGTGGTGGGTGGCTAGCAAGCGGAGTGCGGAGGCGCCATGGTGGGAAAGATGCCTAATGTCACCTGGCTCGAGGGCACCTATGTGGATACCATAAAGGGGTGGCAATCGGGGTGGTTCTACATCACTGAGCCGCGCGACTCCAACTGGGTGGCGGCCCCAAAATTTCGATCCGGAATCCCCACACGGCTCACCTCCTGGAAAGAGAAGGGCTTGTCCTGGGGTTCTTCGGTAGAGTTGACCGGACTACAGACCTGTATCCGGAACATGACGAGCAAGAAAATCAAGCTCGTTGTCGGTGTCAAAACCGGCGGATCTCGGGTAGGGGGTCTCGAACTGTGCGTCTAAGGCGGATGGTAACAGGAGGCAGGAGACACGATGTTTTACCCAGGTTCGGGCCCTCTTGATGGAGGTAAAACCCTACTTCTTGCTTGATTTATTCTTGATGATATGAGTACTACAAGAGTTGATCTACCACGAAATCAGAGAGGCTAAACCCTAGAAGCTAGCCTATGGTATGATTTTATGTTGTCCTACGGACTAAAACCCTCCGGTTTATATAGACACCAGAGGGGGATAGGGTTACACAAGGTCGGTTACAAAGGAGGAGATATACATATCCGTATTGCCTAGCTTGCCTTCCACGCCAAGTAGAGTCCCATCCGGACACGAGACGAAGTCTTCAATCTTGTATCTTCATAGTCTAATAGTCCGGCCAAAGGATATAATCCGGCTGTCCGGATACCCCCTAATCCAGGACTCCCTCAGTAGCCCCCGAACCAGGCTTCTATGACGATGAGTCCGGCGCGCAGTGTTGTCCTCTGCATTGCAAGGCGGGTTCTTCTCCATCTGTCGATCGTTTGTAAAGCAGTGTCCGGTCCCATAAATGTCTGGACCTCTTGGCTTCTGTGCCCAATAAGGGCTATCTCCCATGCGTCGAATGAATACGAGGTGCAAGGGCGTTTTTACATTCGCCCCCCTATCCAGATAAATAAATTGTCTATTAAAGGGATGGGGATTCTTAGATCCGATCCATACCATCCTCCCCCAGTGAGAATCCATCAGAGCGCATTCCGGAAAGATCCATTCAAGCATGGCCGACCTCCGCAGCTCCTCCTCCCACCCCCGTAGCCCTAAGCCCAGTGATTGGGAGAGGTGTTCAGTCCCGCACAGTCGATTAGTCGAACTGCAGACTAAGGGATTTCTCCCTCCGGCGTATTTGGTGCCCGTTCGAGCCGGGCTTGCCACCTACAATGGCGGGGAGCAAGCGGAGAGTTTTCCATGCCCCTCTATGGGAGAACGGGTCTGCCTTGTTCCTTATTTATTAAGGGTACTCGGATTTCCAATTCACCCATTCCTCCGCGGGCTCCTGGAGTTCTACGGCCTCCAATTACACAATTTCACCCATGCCTCCATTCTACATATCGTCGGCTATGTTGCTCTCTGCGAGTTGTTCCTGGGCTACGAGGCTCACTTCGAGTTGTGGAAAAGGCTATTTTGCCTCGTCCCTCGCACACAGAGGGGGTCACTTTATCAAGTGGGCGGAGCCAAAATATAGCGCATCGCCGGTACCAGATACCTGTCCGGTACCCCGAAGAAGTTGTCCGAAAACTGGCCTTCAAAATGGTTTTATATGGAGGACGTTGCCCTTCCGGACCCTGTTCGGCGGGGTCTTCCTGAGTTCAACAATGCTCCTCTGAAGAAACGCCGAAGTTGGCGCCCACGGAGCCCCCAGGTGGAAGACAATGGAGAAGTCCTCTATCTGATGAACCGGATTAAAGCACTGGCTCAATCAGGATTGACAGTAATCGATGTTATGTCGATTTGCATAATGCGGGGAGTGCAACCACTTCAATATCGTGGGCACCCCTTGTGGTGCTTTAACGGGGCGGATGATGCCACCCGCTGCGAGCGTAAGGGTCCGGACAATGCTGCCGCTTTAGCAAAAATTCTGTCCGAATTGTTCAAGGGAGAGGAAGAGGAGTTCACCCGCATCAAGCCACGGGATGGATTCTCCATGTACAATCCTCCAAGCTGGGTAAGTTATATCTCCTTACTCCCATTTTCCCGCATTCTTTGTCGTAAGTATTCACCTTGCCACTTTGCGGCAGGAACTGCGAAAAGCCATAAAGGAGGTCAGCAGCCCTTCTCCACAACCAGAGGACCCTGACCGGGCCCTCGACTCCGGACTTGAAGAAGATCCGGTTATATTCGTGGAGCTGATAGACCGGCAGTTCTATCAGTTAAGCTGCGATGATGCCATGGTGGCCATTACGGCCGACTATCCCGGACTGCTCCCTGCATCGCACGTAAGAAAAACCAAAAATCCCAACTCCAAAAACTAGGATCCCCTTTTAGACACTTCACCCGCCATATACATATGGCATTTTTACAGGGAAGGCATTCGGGACGCCCTGCCGAACCCGCAACAACTCGCCAACAAGAGGCACCGAGCCCGGGTAGGCCAAAAAGGAAGGCGTTCAGGACGGAGACGCCGGCGCAAAGGTATAACAAAAACCCCGCTCCATAGTTGTCGTCTTTCTCGAAATGTAATGACGCCCGTGTTTCTTTAACAGAAAAAACGCTCGCCGGAATATGTCCGGCGTTGTTGCTAATCACGCTTCCACCAGTTGGGCGCCAGGACCGGACATAGAGGCGGAAGCCGATATGGGGCGGGCGCCGGATAATCCCCCTACAGAGGATCCAGATAGATTATCCGCTACAAACTCAGAAGTGGAAACCTCCATGAATCATAGGCGCCGCCGGGCCGTACTCCGTGACGCTTGTTTCTCACCAGAGGCATTTGATTCCTTCAATTCCGGAGAGGCGTACCTCCGTGCTGCTCAAGATGGTCTAGCCAGAGCCACGGATCAGTATGTAAAGGATGTACGGGTAAGTAAATCTGACGATTTATATGTATCAGTAGCCCCTGAGACTTGAAACAGTTAGCAGAATTGATTTAAGGATCATCTTTATTGTGCAGGTTCTTACAGAGAAGAATACTAGGCTGTCACAGGAGCTGGAGGAATGCAAGACCCAACTGCGGGCCGCTGTTGCCGCATTGCAGGAACCGAAAAAGTCTCCCGCTGGTAACATTTACTTTAAAGAATGATGGTTACCATATAGTGTGCGGCGTGGCTGCAGATCTAACAATAGATGTTGCAGATGAATCCGGAGAAAATCCGGAGGACCAGCATGTCGTGCGACAGCTAGAGGCTGGCAAACGCGTGCTGACTGAGGTTAGGCGGGAGAAAAACAATCTCCAAGACGCCAATATCAAGCTGAGCGTGGAACTAAAAGACGTTCGAGCCCAGCTTGCAGACTCCGAGAAGGAGAATAAGCGGCTTTGGCGCGGCATTTTCAGTAAGTGCTTGAACGAATCCTTTTGAAGGAGTTCGGCGAAGAAGCCGACTAACAGCGTTATGTCTGTAGGTATGCTGACGGGTCGTCCCGCGGAGGAAATGCCCGGGTCTGTGGGTGATCTTCTATCCGAGCTCTCACATCTGCACGAACAAGTTCGGCAGGTGATGCAAGGTGTTGCCCAGGCCTTGTGGCCATCCGCCTCCCTGCCAGAAGGCGTTGCAGAGCTTACGGAGAAGCTCAAGGGAGCACAGCGGCGCTTCCAATTATGGAAGATATCGGCCTGCCGACAAGGTGCCAGAGAAGCCTGGGCCATGGTGAAGACGCGGTATACCAAGGCTGACCCAAATCACATGGCCGAGGTCGGACCTGTGGGGCCCGACGGAAAAGATATCCCCGTTAGCTTAGTTTATGGGCAAGTAGAATTAGCCGCAAAGTATTCCCAACAGGATTGTAGGCTAGACCGCCTGTTGGATGGTATAGAAGAGGAATTTAGTCAGTCTGCATGACTATGTAATTAAAGTGACATGTATAATGCCTTCTAGCCGGATTGTAGATCATTTGTCTTGGCGGACCTTTTCGCTTCAACCTCGGGACCCGATAGTCCGGAGTGTATCCGAATACCCGCTCAGTTATATAAGAACCGGGGTATGCGTGGAGACCAGGCGTAGGGGTCATTAGTGCTTGAACAGACAAGTGCCCAACTAGTTATGTTATATTACATGGGTAGTAAGAAACATCTTCCAGGGAGAATAGTTCCGTTAAGGGTTCCTTTCCCTGGGTAAGCATGCCCTAAAGTGCATGTCCGGACTGCGATAGGAAACGCAGGAAAAACATCTGGGGGCAGATATGGAAAATAAAAAAATCATCTTTTGTTCACCGACCGAATATTCCCTTAAGAACGCTAGCTTTCGGCTTCACCCAGTCTGAGGTACACATCCGGCTGACCCGGCAGTAACAATCGCAGAGGTGCTCCCCTTATGCCCTAGCCGAATTAACGGGAACGTAGGGCATAAATACAAGAGCCAGGCAACCCAGCTTGGCCAAAACTTAAGTCATATCGATGCATATAATGGCAAAAAAAGGTACATGCGGAAGCATAACACATGTGCGGGGCATGAGGCCCAGATAAATAATTAAGCTTCTGTGAAAGAAGCCCCCAGGTATGATGAGCGCGGCTAGCGCATCTATAATGTGCAAGCGAGGCACAAGTTGGCCTTTGAAGGCCTAAAGAAGGAATAAAAGAAAGAGAGAAAGAAAAACAAGGCAGATAATGTATATGCAAAAAATGGACAGAGGAAGGAGACGAACATAGAGTCCGGCGCTAGGCGTAGAATCTTCGGAGCCTGGCCGCGTTCCATGGGTTCGGCTCGAGTCGATTAGTCGATGCATCCCGCAGTCGGTACGCTCCACTGGTCAGAACTTGGTCAATAATGAAGGGACCTTCCCATTTGGGCTCGAGCTTGTTCTTTTTCTTATCCGGCAGGCGTAGAACTAGTTCGCCAACGTTATAAGTTTTGGCCCGTACTTCTCTGCTTTGGTATCTGCGAGCCTGTTGCTGATAAAATGCGGAACGGGCTTTTGCTACGTCGCGCTCCTCCTCCAGGGTGTCCAGACTGTCCTGCCGATCGAGCTCGGCTTCTCTTTCTTCGTACATGTGCACTCGTGGTGAGTCATGAATTATGTCACAGGGCAAGACTGCCTCTGTGCCGTACACCATAAAGAGAGGTGTATATCTGGTACTACGATTCGGCGTGGTCCGCAGCCCCCAGAGTACGGAGTCGAGCTCCTCTACCCAGTGTGTGTTAGACTCCGTTAAGGAACACACTAATCTGGGTTTAATGCTTCTCATTATAAGACTGTTTGCTCGCTCAACTTGGCCGTTGGTTTATGGGTGATAGACTGAAGCATAATCGAGCTTGATGCCCATTTTCTTGCACCAGAGTTTTACCTCATCGGGAGTGAAGTTTGTGCCGTTGTAAGTGATGATGCTATGGGGGACGCCATAACGGTGTACGACACCGGATATGAAGTCTATCACCGGTCCGGATTCGGCTGTTTTAACAGGTTTGGCCTCTATCCATTTGGTGAATTTATCCACCATGACCAGTAAGTATTTTTTCTTGTGGGTTCCCCCTTTAAGGGGTCCAACCATGTCAAGCCCCCAGACCGCGAAGGGCCACGTAATGGGGATTGTTTGGAGGGCGGTGGGTGGCATGTGGCTTTGATTTGCAAAGAGCTGGCAACCGGCGCAACGTTGGACCAAGTCTTGTGCATCTGGCCGGGCCATTGGCCAATAGAATCCTGTACAGAAGGCCTTGCTTACAAGAGCCCGGGCTGCGGCGTGGTGACCGCTAAGTCCGGCGTGAATTTCTGCCAAAAGGTTCCGCCCTTCCTCTTTGGAGATGCACCTTTGAAGGACTCCGATAGTGCTTTTTTATACAATTCTCCCTCATGGACCCTGTAGGCCTTAGATCGCCGCACTATGCAGCGTGCCTCATTTTGGTCCTCCGGAAGTTCCTGCCTAGTTAGGTAGGCCAGGAATGGTTCTGTCCACGGGGCTATGATGGCCATTATTACGTGGGCTGAAGGTGTTATTTCGGTGGCGGAGCCTCCGATTGTGTCAGAGTGTTCGGTATCGGGTATTTTGGCCGGGTCCGGACTATTGTTACCGGTGTCCCCTTCCCATACTACGGATGGCTTGAACAGCCTCTCCAAAAATATGTTGGGGGGGGACCGCATCGCGTTTTGCGCCGATGCGGGCGAGGATATCCGCCGCCTGATTGTTTTCCCGAGCCACATGGTGAAATTCGAGCCCCTCGAACCGAGCTGACATTTTTAGGACGGCGTTTCGGTAGGCCGCCATTTTCGGATCCTTGGCGTCAAAGTCTCCATTTATTTGGGATATTGCAAGGTTTGAATCCCCACGCACCTCCAGGCGTTGAATGCCCATGGAGACTGCCATCCGAAGACCATGCAACAGAGCTTCGTATTCGGCTGCGTTGTTGGAGTCTGTATACAATATTTGCAGTACGTACTGAACGGTATCTCCGGTTGGGGACGTCAGGACGACGCCAGCCCCTAGACCAGCCAGCATTTTAGAACCGTCGAAGTGCATGATCCAATTGGAGTATGCGCCGTACTCTTTAGGGAGTTCGGCCTTCGTCCATTCGGCGACAAAGTCGGCCAATACTTGCGACTTAATGGCTCGTCGAGGTTTTTATGTTATGTCGAACGGGAGGAGCTCAATGGCCCATTTGGCAATCCGGCCCGTAGCGTCGCGGTTGTTTATAATATCATTAAGTGGCACTTCCGAGGCTACTGTAATCGAACACTCTTGAAAGTAGTGTCGCAGCTTCCGGGATGCCATGAATACCGCATAGGCTATCTTTTGATAATGTGGGTACCGTGATTTGCATGGAGTGAGGACAGTGGATACATAGTATACCGGCTTTTGAAGAGGGAATTTATGTCCGTCCGCTTCCCGTTCGATGACGAGCACTGCACTTACAACTTGATGAGTTGCCGCAATGTACAACAACATTGGTTCGCCGATGTTTGGCGCGGCCAGGATTGGGTTGGTTGCCAAAATGGCCTTTATTTCTTCCAATCCGGTTGTGGCAGCGTCTGTCCACTCGAAGTGTTCGGTGCGCCGAAGGAGGCGATAAAGGGGTAAAGCCTTTTCTCCTAAGCGGGAGATAAAGCGGCTTAGAGCCGCCACACATCCAGTTAACTTCTGGATTTGTTTGATGTCTGTTGGGGTAGCCAACTGTGAAAAAGCTCGGATTTTGGCCGGATTAGCTTCAATACCTCTACTGGAGACAATGAAACCCAGGAGCTTTCCGGCTGGTACGCCGAAAACGCATTTTTCCGGATTGAGCTTGATGTCGTATGTTCGGAGGTTGTCGAATGTGAGCCTCAAGTCGTCTATCAAAGAGTCGACGTGTTTGGTTTTGATGACCACATCGTCTACGTATGCCTCTACTGTTTTGCCGATTTGTTTCTCCAGACATGTCTGAATCATGCGCTGATATGTTGCGCCGGCGTTTTTGAGCCCAAAAGGCATTGTGTTAAAACAGAAGGGACCGTATGGTGTGATGAATGCCGTTGCGGCTTGGTCGGACTCCGCCATCTTGATTTGGTGGTAACCGGAGTATGCGTCAAGGAAACACAATGACTCGTGTCCTGCGGTAGCATCAATAATTTGATCGATGCGGGGGAGGGGGAAGGGATCCTTTGGGCAAGCTTTATTGAGGTCCTTGAAATCGACACAAAGGCGCCAGGATTTATCCTTCTTTGGTACCATCACCAGGTTTGCTAGCCAGTCCGGGTGTTTTATTTCTCTGATGAACCCGGCCTCCAATAACTTGGCTAGTTCCTCTCCAATGGCATGTCTCTTAGGTTCGGAGAAACGCCGAAGAGCTTGCTTGACCGTCTTGAATCCCTTTAGGATATTGAGGCTATGCTCGGCCAGCCTGCGTGGGATTCCTGGCATGTATGAGGGATGCCAGGTGAATATGTCCCAATTCTCGCGCAGGAACTCTCGTAGTGCGGCGCCCACTACGGGGTTTAACTGTGCCCCGATGGAGGCTATTTTTGTAGGGTCCGTTGGGTGGACTTGGAATTTGACTATTTCATCAGCTGGTTTAAAAGAGGTGGACTTGGATCTCTTATCGAGTATCATGTCGTCCCTATCCACTGTGGAGCGTAGCGTGGTTAATTCCTTGGCCGAGAGGGCTTCGGATAATGCCTCGACGGCCAGTGCGGCCGTTTTGTTTTCGACGGGTAGTGCTGTGTCCGGATCACTGGCGAGGGTGATGATTCCATTGGGCCCGGGCATTTTGAGCTTCATGTACCCATAATGGGGTACGGCTTGGAAGATCGTGAACGCCACGCGTCCTAAAAGGGCATGGTATCCACTGCTGAATGGGGCCACTTGAAATGTAATTTCTTCGGACCTATAGTTCTCTAGCATACTGAATACCACATCTAGTGTGATTTTCCCAGCGCATCGTGCCTCCCGACTGGGTATAATTCCCCTGAAGGTTGTGCTACTTTGCTCAATGCGGTTCCAGCCTATTTCCATTTTTTGAAAAGTTTCCTCATATATGAGGTTTAATCCGCCGCCGCCGTCCATGAGTACTTTGGTGAGTCGAAATTCGTCCACAACTGGACTGAGGACCAGTGCGGCTGGTGCCCAGGCTGTTCGGAATTTAGGTTCGTCACTAGCATTGAAGGTAATAGTCGTGTCACTCCATGGATTTATTGCTGCTACGTGGTAGATTTCGGCCATGTTGCGGAGTGTTCGCTTGCGCCTATTATTTGACGCGAAGGTCTCAAAGACTGTTAACACCGTATTGTTATCCACAGGATGGTACTCTGTGGCATTTGGGATAAGAAGATCCTCACCACTTTTGGCCACCTGCCGGAGTATCCAACATGCTCTAAGGCTGTGCGTTGGTATTGTATCTGCTGTACTATGAATTTTGCAGGGTCCGTTAAGCCATCCCTCCAGTACAGTTCCATGCCCTGTAGAGGGTTTTTGTTTCTTTGCAACTAGCTCGGGTGTCTTATGATAGTGCACCCTTTTACTTCAGACTGGGTGTATATTCGGAACCGGATTATCCCAAAATTCCGTTTCGGTTTTCCAGGCGCTTTCCATCGCACAGTACTTTCGTACTATGGACGCCAAGTCAGTGAAGCGGGATATGTCACGGCGACTTAAGGCGTTAAGGATTCCCTTGTCCGTGCAATTATTGCAGAAAAGTGAGACTGCATCTTCCTCGCGACAGTCCTTAACCTTGTTCATCACAAGGAGGAATTTGGCCCAATAATGACGTACTGTTTCATGGGGCTCTTGCCTGATGTGGGAAAGATCGTTTATGTCTGGGTGGGTGGGTGGATTTGAGTCCGAACCCCTACCCGATCTGAGACCCAGGGGCCGAGGAGTTTCCAATCTTGGAAGTTTGGGTTCCGGAGTGTTGCCCAATAAGTCTGGCACGCTGCCTGATTCTAGGTTTAGGGCTTGGGTGATGTCCTCCCGTAAGCGGGTATCCGGCTCGGAGAGCTCAGGAATCCGGACATAGTTAGGCCTCAAAATAGAGGAAGAGTTGCCGCATTGTTCCTCCACCACCGCAACGTGATGGGTGACCGATGGAGAGTTAATCTCCCTTTGATCGGGTTTAAGCCCAATCCGATCATAGTCCGTAGCGACTTCCAAGGCGACGATGCGATCTAAGAGTTCGTTAAGGGAAGAGAGCTCCATTGGATCCATCTGCTCGGCGAATTCCGAGCCGACGTGGAGGCTGTTTTTGATGACCCGAGAAGTCATCGTCGGTGCAACGGCCGAACAGGCAGTCATGACGAAACTGCCTAGCCGGAGAGTTTGGCCGGCAGCCAGAGCTCCCCGGCGGTAATTTTGTTTTTAACAACGAGATGAGGCATCCTTCCTTACGGCGACATCACAGGAGAACTCTCAATGAAAGCACCAATGTCGGTGTCAAAACCGGCGGATCTCAGGTAGGGGGTCCCGAACTGTGCGTCTAAGGCGGATGGTAACAGGAGGCAGGAGACACGATGTTTTACCCAGGTTCGGGCCCTCTTGATGGAGGTAAAACCCTACTTCCTGCTTGATTTATTCTTGATGATATGAGTATTACAAGAGTTGATCTACCACAAGATCGGAGAGGCTAAACCCTAGAAGCTAGCCTATGGTGTGATTTTATGTTGTCCTACGGACTAAAACCCTCCGGTTTATATAGACACCAGAGGGGGATAGGGTTACACAAGGTCGGTTACAAAGGAGGAGATATACATATCCGTATTGCCCAGCTTGCCTTCCACGCCAAGTAGAGTCCCATCCGAACACGAGACGAAGTCTTCAATCTTGTATCTTCATAGTCTAATAGTCCGGCCAAAGGATATAACCCAGCTGTCCAGATACCCCCTAATCCAGGACTCCCTCACTCATCAACGTGGTCCAGGTCATGCTCTTCCGCCGGATCCTCCCGTGTCAACAACGGGCATTCGATTTGTGGGAGTTCGACTCGGCCAAGCACCAGACGCTGCAAGGGCTCTATGACATGACACACGAGAACGTCTGGAGGGTGCTGTTCAGGGGCGCCGAGATTCCTCCTTCCCTCACCGAGGACCACGGACTCAGCGCAAAACGTCGCGCCAATCCGGTAAGTTTTTATATCTCTCAGGGTATTTATTTGCCCCGGTTTAGTCATATGCAAGATCTATGCTTCTATGCCATTAATAGGACTGGATAAAGATAGCGGAGCAGCTTGATTGCCCAGCACCCTTGTCCGAAGATCCTGCAGGCACTCTCCTAATGGAGATGCTGACTCCGGCACCTTACAAGGTGCCGGTGAAGAAGACCAAGAAGAAGGCCGCGGGGACCTGAAAGGGTCCCCGGTGCAAGGTTGTATCGGACTCATCGTCCGATGACTCTGATGCACACTCCTCCCATGAAGACGAGGAGGAGGAACAGGAAAGTTCTCCCCCCCAGCCGGGGGAGACAAGAAAAGGAAGGTTGACCCATCCGGGGAGGCCGAAGGGTCCAAGAGGGGAAGGACCCTCCCTCCGGACTGCGCCACGATGCCAGCCGACTGCGGCGACGAGTGGCTACCCAGGGTCAAGCCCCTGGCGAAATCATAAGTGCCCGGGCACCATAGTACTTCATGGTATGTTTTATTACACTGCCTCTCCTCATGCCGAACATGATTATGCAGTCCGTCCCGAGCTCGTCTTGACGTATCCTTGTCGAGCGGCTCTCTGGACTCGTCGAATATGAACAACGGTTCTCTCCCGACTGCTACCACCCCTCGCCCTATGGGACAACGCCGAGGTGTTGTCTCAAAAGGCAACGAGCCAAGGGGAGGTGGTCCCGGGGGCGCCTCGAGGCGACTTCCCGGACCCTCGGTACCAAGGGAGCGAGGCTCCTACGGGCTCCGAGTTCGGCCCTCAGCCGAACACTGCGCCGGAACCTTCGATGGTTCCGAACTCAGGCAGGCGGTCCCCCATTAAGGGGGGCCAACCATCCATGCGGGTGTCCTCTGTCCAACCAGAGGCACCGGACAACTTGCTGGAAGCGCTTCGCATCGCTTCCATCGATGAAGAGCACTGCACTATCATGAGTGCGGTGGTCGAGAAGGTTCAGTCCGCCAAAAACGGTCAGACCGAAGCTTGCGCCAGCCTCCTAACAGGCTTTGAGGTAGGCAATCAAAATATAAGAAAATATTACCGCATAGATACTAGCCCCTGTTGCTCTATTCCGCGTTCGCGAAGAAAAGCCGAATAGAGGATCAAATGATAACTCAGGAGTCTAATTAGAGTATGTCTATGTGTATGTGCAGGCTTCACTGCTGGCCGCTGCTGCACGTACTGCGGAGGTCTCTGCGCTGAAGCAGGACCTGAAGCGGTTCGAGGACGAGCTCGGCCTTACCAAGAGGTAGCTTGAAGAGAGCAAAGGTAAGAAATACCCCTGTCTATATAGTTAAAAAGAAATTCAGTTGTAAAGTAATATGAACATCATGGGTTTGCCAGGGGCCACGACCGAAGTGGCGACCCTGAGGAAGGCGTTGTCCGAGGCCGAAGACAAAGCGGCCAAGGAGCGCATTGAACGGGAAAAGCAAGAAGCCCGAGTAGGCGAGGTGTAGCAAGAGCTCGAGGCTCTCTCCAAAAAGCACAAGTCCTTGGAGCTTGACTCTAAGACGCGAGACTCCGAGCTCGAGCAGGCGCTTGAAAGCATCCGGAGCGCCAAGGCCGAAGCCCACAAGGCCCTCCAGGAGATTGACGCGGTGAAGAAGATAGCAGCGGGTAAGGCATTCATTATGCAAAGCAAGCACGTGAAGGAGACTTTCCTTTTTCTTACCCGAGTTAGGAGCTCTCCAGGAGCGTTGGCAGATCTTCCCCGCAGTGTACTGGATGCCGCGGAGTTTTACCGGGCTGAGGAGGGGAGCTCGACGGAGAAGTTGTTCTGGTCCCAGTATACTAGGACCGAACACCCCGTGCCCTTGAGCGACCAGCTGAAGCAGTTGGTCGAGCTTCACAAGGCGGCCGAACAGGCCATGTGGGGCCTTATAGTTCGGATGTGGCCTGGCGAGCCCCTGTCCGGCAGTTACTTCGGTTTGGTGAGGCGGCTTGTGGAAGCCTGTCCATGGCTTGAAGTCATCAAGCAGTCCGTTTGCATCGAGGGTGCACGCAGGGCGTTTCCCCGGGCAAAGGTGCACTGGGCGAAGCTGGACGCCGTGAAGCTGGTGAAGGAAGGGCCGCCGGAGGGCAAGGAGCATCGCTGCCCCCAGAATTATTATGAGAGTGTCCTGAAGGGTTCCCGCCTAGTGGCAGATGAGTGTGCCAAGGATGTAATTTTTGAATGAACATGCTCATGTGATCCTGTAATATGAAACGAGTTCATTTTCGCCATGCGACGCTTTCTTAAATTAAAATATTACCTTCTATGCGGCATTTTATAAAATCTGAGAGTTGGCCAGTCGTCATCTTCTATCCCCATGTAACTTGTACTGGGGTGTTCGCGATAAACCTGAACACTCTTTACCCCAATTTTGGGTCCTTCAAGGGAGGTGTTCAGCGCAACGAACCACGCAATCAGACTATAATGCTTTATCACTCTCACTTAACCATAGAAGTCTATGACTTTAAATTTTGGCGAAGCCCCTAGTATTCAGAGGGCCGAATTTGGGGCGCTATACACGCCTAAGCCGGACAAGGCCGACTCCTCGCCCAAAGCGGAAAAAGTCTTTAAGGACTTGAGACCTCTTGAACAGAGACCAGACTCTCGCCTTATCATGACAGTCAGTTTTTGGCTTTCTCTACTGAGGTGCTCATCCGGAAGAACCGGGACACAATCGCAGTAGTTCTCCCACCGCTAGCTTAGCCAATATAGTGGAACGTAAGGTACCAAAGCGTGGGAGCCGGGTAACCCAACATTTGACCAAAGACATGATTCGGAGCTAATGCATATAATGCTATAAGTTCGGGCTGCCGCACTGTCGAAAGTGTTCGGACTTCTTGCACCGTATTATGGGGTAAACGCGAACCCCTGGCGAACTGACCGTACCCGAACGTGCGGGTGCGGATTGTCATAAGTGGACATATAAGAGAAAGAGAAAAACTTAAATAATGCAATGACAGATTAATGATATGCATTGTTATTTAAATAATACGTCAAAGCATACTTGGTACAAGTAGTGCAATAAGCATAAAGTAGGAAAATTCGAAATGTCCTATCCCAGGGCAAGCTACACATAAATAGTGAAAAGCGGGTATATCAATTATTACTAGAGACCACCTGGCGGTTCCCCTATTCATCTTAGCTTCTTGCCGCCTTGATTGTTGCTTCCGGAATGTGTCTGGCAATCGTACTGCCGGAAAGGGCTTCCAGAGAGTTAGGCCCTGAAAGAAAAAAGGAATGACAAAGGTATACAGCCCCTAGTGCGGTTAAGCCACAATGCGGGGCGTGTCCTGATCGTGCCCCCGCCTATGTCCATGGTATTTTCAATGCATAGTTATGTACGCGCGGCACGGATTTCGTCGCTTCACTGGGACTGGGACGGGGGCCGAATTGCTAGGCGAGCTCTGATCGTGCCAGGCGATCCTGTTGCAGCTTGTTCCGGACTAGCTTGAAGGTGTCCGGGGGCTGTGACGCCGAATGAGTGGTCTGCCTGAACATGCTGCGTTGTGCTTCTGCTGCAAGGGACGCAGTGTGCTCTTCCGTATGGAGCGAGCGTTCTGTGTTTCCATTTATTGTTATGACCCCGTGAGGTCCTGGCATCTTGAGCTTGAGGTATGCGTAATGCGGCACTGCATTGAATTTTGCAAATTCTGTCCATCCGAGCAGTGCATGGTAGCCACTGCGAAACGGGACGATTTCGAAGATTAACTCTTCACTTCGGAAGTTGTCCGGTGATCCGAAGACCACTTCTAGTGTGATTGAGCCTGTGCAATGGGCCTCTACACCTGGGATGACGCCTTCAAAGGTGGTTTTGCTGGGTTTGATCCTCGAGGGATCGATACCCATTATCCGCACTGTATCCAGATAAAGTAGGTTCAGGCTGCTGCCACCGTCCATAAGGACTCGAGTGAGGTGAAATCCGTCATTGATGGGGGTCTAGGACCAGTGCGGCGGATCCACCATGACGGATGCTAGTGGGGTGGTCCCTGCGATCGAAGGTGATTGGGCAAGCAGACCATGGGTTGAACTTTGGGGCCACGGGCTCCATCGCATAGACGTCCCTTAGTGCACGCTTCCGCTCCCTCTTGGGAATGTGGGTTGCATATATCATGTTCACTGTCTTCACTTGTGGGGGAAACCCCTTCTGTCCTCCTGTGTTCAGTGGCCGGGGCTCCTCCTCGTCATCGCTATGCAGCCCCTTGTCATTGTTTTCGGCTTTAACTTGTTGGCCTGCTTGAACACCCAGCATTCTCTGTTGGTGTGATTGGCTGGCTTGTCGGGGGTGCCGTGGATTTGACACGAGCGATCCAGTATGCGATCCAGACTGGACGGAGCCGGAGTATTTCTTTTAAATGGCTTTTTCCGCTGACCGGATCTAGAGCCTCTGAATCCAGCATTGACTGCCGTATCTTCGGTGTTATCGCCATTATTACGGCGATTTGGTCTGTTACGGCGCTGCCTACCGTTAACATCTTTGGTATCCGAGGTATCTAGATTCCTCGATGTGTTGTTGCTGCGAGCCAGCCAGCTCTCCTCGCTCGCGCAAAAGCGGGTCATGAGTGTTGTGAGGGCTGCCATAGATTTCGGTTTCTCCTAGCCGAGGTGGCGGGTGAGCCACTCGTCGCGGATGTTATGCTTGAATGCCGCTAGGGCCTATGCATCCGGACAGTCTACAATTTGGTTTTTCTTAGTCAGGAACCGTGTCCAGAATTGTCTGGCTGATTCCCCTGGCTGGTGGGTTGTGTGGCTCAAGTCATCAGCATCTGGTGTCCGCACATAAGTGTCATGGAATTTGTCAAGGAATGTGTCTTCCAGATCCTCCCAACTGCCGACAGAATCTGCTAGCAAGCTATTCAGCCAATGCCGAGCTGGTCCTTTGAGTTTTAGTGGGAGGTACTTGATGGCATGTAGATCATCACCGCGAGCCATGTGGATGTGAAGGAGGAAATCCTCAATCCATACAGCAAGATCTGTTGTGCCATCATATGATTCGATATGTACAGGTTTGAAACCCTCCAGGAATTCATGATTCATAACTTCATCAGTGAAGCATAGGTGGTGTGCGGCGCCTCTGTGCCGGGCTATATCCCTACGCGGTTCGTATGAGTCTTGTCTGCTGTATTCGGCCCGGCCGGATTTACTCTTGGTGTATCCGACGCGACGATCATCGTCCCGTGTTGGCGCGCATGCCCATGTCTCGTTTATTGACCTTGCAATTTTTGCCTTACTGTCCAATATGTCTCACAGGTCCTCTGTGTTACCCCGGGCCTTAGTATTTTTGATTGAGTGGCGACGGGGTGCGTGCTGAACTTCAGCCTGAAACGCTTCTCTCGCTCGGCCGCGTAGTGGTCGGTTAGCCGCATCGTACACTGGTGAATGAGGTTTCAATGCTTCCTCCTCGAGGTGAGGTAGCAACCTGCGTTTTGGGTAACTCTTGGACGGGTGCTCGAATTCATGCTCCTCGGCCGCAAGGAATTCGGTCCACCTGTCTGCTAGCAGGTCTTGATTAGCTTGAAGCTGTTGCTGCTTTTTCTTCAGGATGTTTGACGTGGTCATAAGCCGGTGCTTGAAGAGCTCTTGCTCAACGGGGTCCTCAGGCACGATAAACTCGTTGTCGCCGAGGCTCGCCTCGTCTTCGGAGAGAGGCGTGTAATTGTCCTCCTCCGGTTCTCCATCTGCTGCTTGCTCTGGAGGGCTAGCTTGTTCGTCCTCCAGCTCTACATCGTGCTGGAGGGGAATGTTGTTGTCTTCGGCGCTATCCGGAGTGTTATTATCTCCTGTGCCAGTATCACTGCTCTTGCTGTGGCGGGACTTAGAGCGGCGCCGCCGACGTTGGCGCTTGGGTTGCTTCTTGGAGGGGTCATCCTCTGCTGTCTCATCGCCATTGCCTTCTTTGGGGGTGTCCACCATGTATATATCATATGATGAGGTGGCGGTCCAGCGCCCTGAGGGCGGTGGTTCCTGTTCGTCTCCGGCTTCGTCGTCCATACCATCAAAGTCTTCGGAGTCGAAGTCGAGCATGTCGGTTAAGTCGTCCACAGTGGCTACTAAGTGGGTGGTGGGTGGGCAGCAAATTTCTTCGTCGTTCGCATCCCATTCTAGCCGGACATAGTTCGGCCAAGGTTCTCCTGGCAGGGAGAGAGACCATAATGAATTTAGCACGTCTCCGAAGGCACGAGTGCTGAAAGATATCCGCGGAGGTGAACTCCATGATCGGCACCCAGTCGGATTCGACGGCCACGTATGTGATCGGCTCGGAGTCCGTGGCCGGAGATGAACCCAATGGTTCGGTGATACGGCTCTCGTAAGGGGTGAAGTCAGTATCTGGCTCTATCACCACTGAGAGGGCGGCCTCCATGGTGGGGTCTATCCCTCCGCTCTCGGATGACGCGATTTGCTCCGGATTAATGGTCGGAGTGGTTGCGGATGCGATCTCCCGAACATTGTCCGACGACAGAGTTACGTCATGCTCGTCATGACTGTGCGGCGTACACTACATGGGCTCAAATCCGTCGAAGATCAAGTCTCCGCGGATGTCGGCGGTGTAGTTTAAGTTTCTGAACCTGACCTGATGGCCAGGGGCATAGCTCTCGATCTGCTCTAGATGGCCAAGCGAATTGACCCGCAGTGCGAAGCGGCCGAATACGAAGATCTGTCCGGGGTTAAAAGCCTCACCCCGGACCGCATCGCTAGCGATGATCGAAGGAGCCATCAAGCCTTATGGTGACAACACAGTAGAACTCTCAATAAAAGCACCAATGTCGGTGTCAAAACCGGCGGATCTCGGGTAGGGGGTCCCAAACTATGCGCCTAAGGCGGATGGTAACAGGAGGCAGGGGACACGATGTTTACCCGGGTTCGGGCCCTCTTGATGGAGGTAATACCCTACGTCCTACTTGATTGTTCTTGATGATATGAGTATTACAAGAGTTGATCTACCACGAGATCAGAGAGGCTAAACACTAGAAGCTAGCCTATGGTATGATTGTATGTTGTCCAATGGACTGAACCCTTCGGTTTATATAGACACCGGAGGGGGCTAGGGTTACACAAGGTCGGTTACAAAGGAGGAGATATACATATCCGTATTGCCTAGCTTGCCTTCCACACCAAGTAGAGTCCCATCCGGACACGGGACAAAGTCTTCAATCTCATATCTTCATAGTCCAATAGTCCGGCCAAAGGATATAGTCCGGCTGTCCGTAGACCCCCTAATCCAGGACTCCCTCACCAACTCTCTGTTTGCCTATTACATAAGTCGGTCCTACCGAGTCTATGTGATTGGTCTCACCGAGATTACATTATGCCCTAACATTAATGAAATTGGTCTCACCGAGTTGATATGTCGGTCCCACCAAAAATCCTAAGATTCACATTTTGAACTAAATCGGTCTAACCGAGTTTCATGATTCGGTCCCACCGAGTTTGGTGATTTGTGTGTAACGGTTAGATTTTGTGTGGAGGCTATATATACCCCTCCACCCTTCCTTCATTAGTAAGAATAGCCATTAGAACGTGCCTACACTTCCAACATACATTTTCTGAGAGAGAACCACCTACCCATGTGTTGAGACCAAGATATACCATTCCAACCACAAGAATCTTGATCTCTAGCCTTCCCCGAGTTGCTTTCCACTCAAATCGTCTTTCCACCAAATCCAAATCCGTGAGAGAGAGTTGAGTGTTGGGGTGACTATCATTTGAAGTGCAAGAGCATTGAGTTCATCATCAACACACCATCTATTACCTTTTGGAGAGTGGTGTCTCCTAGATTGGTTAGGTGTCACTTGGGAGCCTCCGACAAGATTGTGGAGTTCAACCAAGGAGTTTGTAAGGGTAGGGAGATCGCCTACTTCGTGAAGATCTACCCTAGTGAGGCAAGTCCTTTGTGGGTGGTGGCCATGGTGGGATAGACAAGGTTGCTTCTTCGTCGACCCTTCGTGGGTGGAGCCCTCCGTGGACTCGCGCAACCATTACCCTTTGTGGGTTGAAGTCTCCATCAACATGGATGTACGATTGCACCACCTATCGGAACCACGCCAAAAATCTCCGTGTCTACATTGCGTTTGCTCCCTTCAATCTCCTCCCTTTACCTTCATATACAATGTTTTACATTCCGCTGCTATACTCTTAGAGTTGCATGTGTAGGTTGATTGCTTGACTTGTGCTAAGTTGCTAAAATCCACCAAAACTTAAAATTGGGAAAAGGCTAGACTTTTATTTGGTCAAGTTGTCTAATCACCCCCCTCTAGATATACTTTCGATCCTACATTGTGTTAAATCTTTTATGGATACTAATGCTTTTCAAAAGTATAGCACTAAATATGGACTTGACTCTGAGATAGTAGCCGCCTTTTGGGAATCATTTGCTACTCATGTTGAACTCCCTAAGGATAAGTGGTTTAAATATCACCCACCTGTTAAAGAAGAAATTAAAGAACCAGTACCAGTTAAAGAAGAAACTATACTTTATAATGTTGATCCAGTTGTTCCTTCTGCTTATATTGAGAAACCACCTTTCCCCGTTAGGATTAAGGAACGTGCTAAAGTTTCAACTGTGGTTAACAAAAGCTATATTAGAACACCTAAACCTGATGAACAAATTAAAGTTGAACCTAGTATTACTATGGTTAAAGATATCCTAGAAGAAGATATGGATGGGCATGTTATTTACTTCTGTGAAGAAGCTGCTAGAATTGCTAAACCTGGTAAAAGAGATTAACATAGACCTGTTGTTGGCATGCCTGTTATCTCAGTTAAAATAGGAGATCAGTGTTATCATGGTTTATGTGACATGGGAGATAGTGTGAGTTCTATTCCTTATACTTTATATGAAGAAATCATAAAAGACATAGCACCTGGTGAGATAGAAAAATAGATGTTACTATTAAACTTGCTAATAGAGACACCATATCACCATTTGGGATTATTAGAGATGTTGAAGTATTTTGTGGGAAAAGAAAATACCCTACTGATTTTCTTGTTCTTGGTTCCCCACAAGATGACTTTTATCCCATTATCTTTGGTAGACCTTTCTTGAATACAGTTGATGCTAAGATAGATTGTAAGAAACAAACTGTTGGTGTTAGCTTTGGTGATGAGTCTCATGAGTTTAATTTTTCCAAGTTTAGTAGAAATCATCATGAAAAAGAATTGACTAGTAAGGATGAATTAATTGGTCTTGCTTCTATTGTTGTTCCACCTACTGATCCTTTAGAACAATATTTGCTAGACCATGAAAATGATTTTCATATGCACGAAAGAAATGAAATAGATAAAAAAAATCTTTGAACAATGTCCTCTGCTTGAACACAATTTGCCTATTGAAACTCTAGGAGGCCGTCCTTCACCTAAAGGTGATCTTGTGTTTGAATTAAAACAATTGCTAGACACTTTGAAATATGCTTATCTTGATGAAAAGAAGATATATCTTGTTATTATTAGTGCTAACCTTTCAGAACATGAAGAAGAAATATTATTGAAAGTTCTAAGGAAGCACTGAGCTGCTATTGGATATACTCTTGATGATTTAAAGGGCATTAGTCCCACTCTATGCCAACATAAAATTAATATGGAACCTGATGCTAAACCTGTTGTTGATCACCAACATTGGTTAAATCCAAAAATGAAGGAAGTGGTAAGAACAGAAATCTTAAAACTTCTGGAAGTAGGTATAATCTATACTATGGCTGATAGTAGATGGGTAAGTCTTGTTCATTGTGTCCCTAAGGAAGGAGGTATTATTGTTGTTCCTAATGATAAGAATGAACTTATTCCACAAAGAATTGTTACAGGCTATAGAATGGTAATAGATTTTATAAAATTAAACAAAGCAACTAGAAAAGATCATTGCCCCTTGCCTTTTATTGATCAAAAGCTTGAAAGATTATCTAAGCACACACACTTTTGATTCCTAGATGGATACTCTGGCTTTTCACAAATACATGTTTCTCAACCTGATCAAGAAAATACTACATTTACTTGTCCCTTTGGAACTTATGCTTATAGACATATGACTTTTGGTTTATGTAATGCACCTGATACCTTTCAAAGCTGTATGACTGCTATATCTCTGACTTTTGTGAAAAGATTGTTGAGGTTTTCATGGATGACTTTTCTGTTTATGAGAAGTCTTTTGATGATTGTTTAAGCAATCTTGAGCGAGTTTTGCAGAGATGTGAACAAACAAATCTTGTCTTGAATTGGGAGAAGTGCCACTTTATGGTTAATGAAGGCATTGTCTTGGATCATAAAATTCCAGAAAGAGGTATTGAAGTGGACCAAGCTAAGGTTGATGCAATTGAGAAAATGCCATGTCTTAAGTACATCAAAGGTATTCATAGTTTCCTAGGTCATGCTAGTTTCTATAGGAGATTTATCAAAGACATTTCTAAAATTTCTAGGCCTCTTACTAATCTTTTGCGAAAGGATATTCCTTTTGTTTTTGATGATGATTGTTTAGAAGCCTTTGAAACACTCAAGAAAGCCTTAATATCTGCACCTATTGTTCAACCAACTGATTGGAACTTGTCTTTCGAAATTATGTGTGATGCTAGTGATTATGTTGTTGGTGTCGTTCTAGGACAAAGAATTGAGAAGAAACTTAATGTTATTCATTATGCTAGTAATACTCTAGACAGTTCTCAAAGAAAAATTATGCTACTACTGAAAAAGAATTCTTAGTAGTGGTGTTTGCTTGTGATAAATTTAGATCTTATATTGTTGATTCCAAAGTAACTATTCACACAGACCATGCTGCTATTAAATATCTTATGGAAAACAAAGATGCTAAACCTAGACTTATTCGTTGGGTTCTCTTTTTACAAGAATTTGATTTACATATCATTGATAGAAAAGGAGCTGAGAACCCGGTAGCTGATAATTTGTCTAGGCTTGAAAATGTGTTAATGACCCGCTACCTATTGATGATAGTTTTCCTGATGAGTAGTTAGCTGCAATAAATGTTGCTAATAGTACTCCTTGGTATGCTGACTATGCTAATTACATTGTTGCTAAATATTTACCACCTAGCTTTACATACCAGCAAAAGAAAAATTATTCTACGATTTAAGACATTACTTTTGGGATGGCCCACATCTTTATAAAGGAGTAGATGGTATTATTAGACATTGTGTACCTGAGCATGAACAGGGACAAATCCTACGGAAATGTCACTCCGAGGCTTATTGAGGGCATCATGCTGGAGATATAACTGCTCACAAGGTATTGCAATCTGGATTTCATTGGCCTACTCTCTTCAAGGATGCACGTAAGTTTGTCTCTTCTTGTGATGAATGTCAAAGAATAGGTAATATTGGTAAGTGTTAAGAAATGCCTATGAATTATTCACTTTCTATTGAACCAATTGATGTTTGGGGATTTGATTACATGGGACCTTTTCCTCCCTCTAATGGGTATACACATATTTTGGTTGTTGTTGATTATGTTACTAAATGGTAGAAGCCATTCCAACCAGTAGTGCTGATCACAACACCTTTATTAAAATGCTTAAGGAAGTTATTTTCCCAAGGTTTGGAGTCCCTAGATATTTAATGACTGATGGTGGTTCACAATTTATCCATGGTGCTTTCCGTAAGATCCTTGCTAAGTATGATGTTAACCATATAATTGCATCACCCTATCATCCTCAGTCTAGTGTTCAAGTTGAACATAGCAATAGAGAAATAAAATTAATTTTACAAAATACTATTAATAGGTCTAGGAAGAATTGGTCTAACAAATTATATGATGCACTTTGGGCTTATGGAACAACATATAAAAATCCTATGGGTATGTATCCTTATAAAATGGTTTATAGAAAAGCTTGTCATTTGCCTCTTGAGTTAGAACATAAAGCTTATTGGGCAGTTAAAGAACTCAACTATGATTTCAAACTTGCCGATGAAAAGAGGTTATTTGATATAAGCTCCTTAGATGAATGGAGAACCCAAGCTTACGAGAATGCAAAGTTATTCAAAGAAAAAGTTAAAAGATGGCATGACAAAAGAATTCAAAAGCATGAGTTTAAAGTTGGAGAGTATGTTCTTTTGTACAATTCTCATTTTAGATTTTTTGCAGGAAAGCTCCTCTCGAATTGGGAAGGCCCATACATCATCGAGGAGGTTTACCGATCTGGAGCCATCAAAATAAATAACTCCGAAGGTACTAACCCGAAGGTTGTCAATGGGCAACGAATAAAGCATTATATCTTAGGTACGCCTATCAATGTAGAAAGTAATATTATCCAAACTTTGACACCGGAAGAACACATAAAAGAGTCCTTCCGGTACACTCCAGAATCGTGAAAAATAAAGAGGTACATGATACGATAAGTAAACGGACTCTGAAAAATCCGTAAAAATATTTTTTATCAGTTTTGGAATATTTTAAAATTTTGGAAATAAAGAAACTTCCAGAAAGCATCCCCTGGTGGGCACAAGACACCAGGGCACGCCAGGCTTGCCTGGCACGCCCAGGTTGGTTGTGCCCACCTGGGACACCTTCTGTATTCCGTTTTTCTACCATATACTTGTCCTCCAAGATAAAAAAATCTATATATACTTCCCAAACATGTTGATCACCGTATCGCGAAGAAATCCTCTGTTCTCTTTCCTTGTTGTTTTTGGTCTGATTTATCAAGCCAGGCATCATGTCTTCTTGCTCCTCCAACAACATGGAAGAAGATGCTTGGCTGATGAAGATCGAGATGAAGCAGGAGGAGCCTACGGATGCCCTAAAGGGAGACAAGGGCAAGAAATCTACCTTGGATCCATCCCCGGTGGCAGCACGAGAGCTGCTGGTCGAGGAGGAGGAAGAGGATATCCTTAAACCCTACCTTCCTCATCTTACTCCCACTAAGATTGAGGCTTTTGTGTCATTGAAATAGTTCGCATACAGAATGAGTATCTTACTCACAAAAATATTCTGCACCACGAGCATATCATCCATCTCCGGAGCGTCATCCGACGGCTAGAGAACCTCTTGATCCTTAAGGATAGGATCGCTTCATCAACACCATCATATTCTTCCCCACCAAAGGAGAATTGAGTATCGGGTATGGGCACTCCCCTTGGCTTTCGCCAAGCTTGGGGGAGGTGCCCCGGTATTGTATCATCCCATTATCTTTTTGCCTTTACTTATTTTAGTTTGATCATTTGCTTTTAGATGAAATAAAGTTTAGTTCGATCCTTTCTTCTTTGAGAGTTTGCTTAGTGATCTATCCTTGTTATCGTGTTCACGTTATATAATAAAGTTAGTTTGAGCTTTTGCTTTCTTTACTTTCATGTTGCAAATAAAGAAAAGAATAAGAAAGAAAGAAAAAGAGAAAGGAAATAAATCAATAAGATTGTATACTAATCCTATGGTAGGTGATGGCACCACATAAGGAAAAGTATAAGTAGAAAATTTTATTAGAAATTGACAAACATAGCATTAGTCAATGATGCAACTCATTAAAGAATTAATAAGCGAAGAGAAGATTCACATATAGATATACCATCCTAGAATTCTTTTGTGATTGTGAGCCCTCATCAAAATATTATATGCCAAAATTGTTGACGCTGGATAAGGAAGACAACTTAATGGTTTATGTTTGTTTATATTCACATAGAAGTCATATTGTCATGGATCCTTTAACATGTGGTGCTTGCCCCCTATCTTTGCTAGCCAAAAATTCCGCACTAAGTAGAGATACTACTTGTGCATCCAAAAACCCTTAAACCCAAATCTTTTTCAAGTGTCCACCATACCTACCTAGGGATTGAGCAAGATCCCTCAAGTAAGTTGTCTCGGTGAAAAAAGGCAATAAAAATTGCTTCTAAAAGTGTGAGATCATTTAGTGTAAGAGAAAATTGAGCATTGTACGAACTTGGATGACAAAGAATAAAAGCGACAGACTGCATAATAAAGGTTGTCATCTTAAGGGGCAATACAACATGACATTCTCTTGCACTATGGGATTGAGCATACAAACAAATAAGTGCATGACAGCCTCTGCTTCCCTCTGCGAAGGGCCTATCCTTTATTTTTATGCACTTACTTTTATGCAAAGAGTCAACGTTTTCCTTCTATTCCTTTTATTTGTCTCCTTTGGCAAGCATCATGTGGTGAGGAAATATCTAGGCACATATGTCCAGTTGAATATAGATGGCATGAGTTATTATTGTTGACATCACCCTTGAGATGAGTATATTGGGAGGCGAAACTATAAGCCCCTATCTTTCTATGTGTCCAGTTGAAACGTTTTGCTCATGGGTATGAGGCGAGTGTTATCAATCATAGAAGATTATATGATGGTTGAGTGTGTGGACTTGCCTAAAGGCTCCGACATGTGACCCTTCCTAAAAAGATGATGAATTGTAGTTGCAAAGTTGACTTAGAACATAGTTTGTCGGTTTCTAATAGAGTTTTTGCTTTATACTTCGATTGTGTGATGAACTATTACTTATTCATGGGAAGTATGATAAAAGTTCTATGATAAAAGTCCCATGTTTAATGTTGTTGCTGTTATAATAATCAACATGATGCTTCTATGTCCATTTTTTGTTTTTATCGACACCTCTCTCTCAAAGCATGTGGACATGTTTTTCAATTTCGGTTTTCGCTTGAGGACAAGCGAGGTCTAAGCTTGGGGGAGTTGATACGTCCATTTTGCATCATGTTTTCTTACTGTTATTTATAATGTTTTTATCCATAATAATGATTTTTCGAGTAATTCTAATGCCTTTTCTCTCATAATTTGCAAGGAACACACCAAGAGGGAGAATTCCTGCAGCTAGAAATCTGGACCTAGAAAGCTATGTCAGGCCACCTATTCTGCACAACTCCAAATGAGCTGAAACTTCACGGAGATTGTTTATGGATTATTTAAGAAATACTGGAGCCAATAAACACCGGAGGGGGCCACCAGGTGGGCACAACCCACCTAGGCACGACAGACCCCCCAGGCATGCCCTGGTGGATTGTGGCCACCTCTGCCCACCTCCAGTGCCAATATTTTGGTATATAAGTCATTTTGACCTAGAAAAAATAAGGAGGAGACTTTCGGGACGAAGCGCCGCCGCCTCGAGCCGAAACTTGGGCAGGAGCACTTTTACCCTCCGGTGGAGCGATTTTGCTGGGGGAACTTCCCTCCCGGAGGGGGAAATCATCGTCATCATCATCACCAACAACTCTCCCATCTTGGGGAGGGAAATCTCCATCAACATCTTCAACAACACAATCTCCTCTCAAACCCTAGTTCATCTCTTGTGTTCAATCTTGTTACCGGAACTATAGATTGGTGCTTGTGGGTGACTAGTAGTGTTGATTACATCTTGTAGTTGATTACTATATGGTTTATTTGGTGGAAGATTATATGTTTAGATCCAATATGCTATTTAATACCCCTATGATCTTGAGCATGATTATCATTTGTGAGTAGTTACTTTTGTTCTTGAGGTCACGGGAGAAATCATGTTGCAATTAATCATGTGAACTTGATATGTGTTCGATATTTCGATAGTATGTATGTTGTGATTCCCTTAGTGGTGTCATGTGAACATCAACTACATGACACTTCACCATATTTGTGTTGGGGAACGTAGTAATTTCAAAAAAAATCCTACGCACACACAAGATCATGGTGATGCATAGCAACGAGAGGGGAGAGTGTAGTCCACGTACCCTCATAGACCTTAAGCGGAAGCGTTATGACAACGCGGTTGATGTAGTCGTACATCTTCACGATCGACCGATCCTAGTACCGAACGTACGACACCTTCGGATCTGCATACGCTCAGCTCGGTGACGTCCCACGAACTCACGATCCAGTAGAGCTTCGAGGGAGAGTTCCGTCAACATGGAGCGTGATGACGGTGTTGATGAAGCTACCGACGCAGGGCTTCGCCTAAGCACCGCTACGATATGACCGAGGTGGATTATGGTGGAGGGGGCACCGCACACGTCTAAAAGATCAATGATCAACTTGTGTGTCCATGGGGTGCCCCCCTGCCCCCGTATATAAAGGAGCAAGGGAGGGAGCCCGGCCAGCCCTAGGAGGGCGCGCCAAGAGGAGGAGTCCTCCTCCTAGTGGGAGTAGAACTCCCCTTTCCTAGTCCCACTAGGAGGGGGAAGGAAGGAGTGGGAGAGGGGAAAGGCAAGGGGGGCGCCGCCCCACCTTCCTTGTCCTATTCAGAATCAAGGGCAGGGGCATGCGGCATGCCTTGGTCGGCCCTTATCTCTCTCCACTAGGTCCCATCAAGGCCCATTAGCCCACGAGGGGGGGGGTCCCCCTCCCCCCCCCCCCCCCGCACTCCGGTTTTCTCTGAGATCACCCGAAACCTTTCTGGTGTCCGAATATAGCCGTACAATATATCAATCTTTATGTCTCGACCAGTTCGAGACTCCTCGACATGTCCGTGATCACATCTGGGACTCCGAACTACCTTCGGTACATCAGAACACAGAAACTCATAATATCGATCGTCACCGAACGTTAAGCGTGCGGACCCTACGGGTTCGAGAACTATGTAGACATGACCGAGACTCATCTCCGATCAATAACCAATAGCGGAACCTGGATTCTCATATTGGTTCCTACATATTCTACGAAGATCTTTATCAGTCAAACCGCATAACAACATACGTTGTTCCCTTTGTCATCGGTATGTTACTTGCCCGAGATTCGATCGTCGGTATCTCAATACCTAGTTCAATCTTGTTACCAGCAAGTCTCTTTACTCATTCCGTAATGCTACATCTCGTAACTAACTCATTATCTACATTGCTTGCAAGGCTTACAGTGATGTATATTACCGAGAGGGCCCAGAGATACCTCTCCGACTACTAGAGTGACAAATCCTAATCTTGATCCATGCCAACTCAACAAACACCATCTGAGACACATGTAGAGCACCTTTATAATCACCCAGTTACGTTGTGATGTTTGGTAGCACACAAAGTGTTCCTCTGGTATTCGGGAGTTGCATGATATCATAGTCATAGGAACATCTATAGTTATGGAGAAATCAATAGCAGTAAACTAAACGATCATCATGCTAAGCTAACGGATGGGTCAAGTCAGTCACATTATTCTCTAATGATGTGATCCCATTAATCAAATGACAACTCATGTCTATGGTTAGGAAACATAACCATCATTGATTCAATGAGCTAGTCAAGTAGAGGCAAACTAGTGACACTCTGTTTGTCTATGTATTCACACATGTACTAAGTTTCCGGTTAATAGAATTCTAGCATGACTAATAAACATTTATCATGATATAAGGAAATATAAATGAAAACTTTATTATTGCCTCTAGGGCATATTTCCTTCAGCCTCCCACTTGCACTAGAGTCAATAATCTAGATTACATTGTAATGATTCTAACACCCATGGAGTCTTCATGCTGATCATGTTTTGCTTGTGAGTGAGGCTTAGTCAACGGGTCTGCAATATTCAGATCCGTGTGTATCTTGCAAATCTCTATTTATCCCTCCTTGACTTGATCGCGGATGGAATTGAAGCATCTCTTGATGTGCTTGGTTCTCTTGTGAAATCTGGATTCCTTTGCTAAGGCAATTGCACCAGTATTGTCACAAAAGATTTTGATTGGACCCGATGCACTAGGTATGACACCTAGATCGAATATGAACTCCTTCATCCGACTCCTTCATTTGTTGCTTCCGAAGCAGCTATGTATTCCGCTTCACATGTAGATCCTGCCACGATGCTCTGTTTGGAACTGTACCAACTGACAGCTCAACTATTCAATAAAAACACGTATCTGGTTTGTGACTTAGAGTCATCCAGATCAGTGTCAAAGCTTGCATCGACGTAACCGTTTACGACGAGCTCTTTTTCACCTCCATATATGAGAAACATATCCTTAGTCCTTTTTAGGTATTTCAGGATGTTCTTGACCACTGTCTAGTGATCCACTCTTGGATTACTTTGGTACCTCCCTGCTAAACTTATAGCAAGGCACACATCAGGTCCACTACACAACATTTCAGACATGATAGAGCCTATGGCTGAAGCATGGGGAACACCTTTCATTTTCTCTCTATCTTCTGCAGTGGTCGGGCATTGAGTCTAACTCAACTTGACACCTTGTAATACAGGCAAGAACCCTTTCTTTGCCTGATCCATTTTGAACTTCTTCAAAACTTTATCAAGGTATGTGCTTTGTGAAAGTCCAATTAAGCATCTTGATCTATCTCTATAGATCTTGATGCCCAATATATAAGCAGATTCACCGAGGTCTTTCATTGAAAATTCTCATTCAAGTATCCTTTTATGCTATTCATAAATTCAGTATCATTTCCGATTAACAATATGTCATCTACATACAATATCAGAAATGCTATGGAGCTCCCACTCACTTTCTTGTAAATACAGGTGTCGGTTCTATATCCGGCGTATCTCGTAGTAGGGGTCCTAAGCTTGGCGTCTTGGAGCGATGGTAACATGGACACGAGATTTTACCCAGGTTTGGGCCCTCTTGATGGAGGTAAAACCCTACGTCCTGCTTTTGATTGTATTCATATGGGGATAGTACATAGTACATGTATCTACCACGCGATAGTAGTAATGAATATTAGATTGTCTATTGACTAGCCTGGCCTCGGTTTATGTATGCATCGGAGGCCTAGGGTTTTGGAGAGTCCTTGGCTTGGGCACAAAGTCTTGTGGAAACCTCCTTGAATGCGGCATGGGCTGCCCGAAGTGGCCCATTAATGAACCACCGTGGGGTCCTCGGCCCGATCCAGCTGGTCGGGGGACGACGTGGTGAGTACCCCCTAGTCCATGACACCATCAGTAGCCCCCTGAACCGGTCTTCAAGTTGGGGAGGCTCCTCGATTCTTCCGAACTGTTCTTCATCTTCGGTCTTCGGTCTTGAAAACTAGTTCAAAAAATCTTCTCGTCTTCAATCTTGAGGATCGCCGAAGTGCATCCAAAGGGTTTACACGTCGGGTATCCGAGGAGCCCCTTTATGTTTCTGGCCTTTATCAATGCCTTGTTATTTTTATGCCACACCTCGGGTTTGAAGTTTTCCCGGGTGGCAGTGTCCTATTGCATCCGAGCTCCAACACGGAACTGCATTCGAGGTATCTTTTGCAGCCGAGCACCAACGCCGGACCGCTTTCAAGCTCCAACTCCGGACTATGTCCAAGCTCCAATGCCGGACTGTATCCGAGGTATCATAGATCACCTTGGTTCAAAAAATTTGAAGGAGTTTAGCTGAGCTTAATGCCGGAAATGCCCTCTATGGAGCCAGCCACTGCTGCCCGAGCTTTATGCCGGACTGCTTCCGAGGTGATGCACCACCCCGACTGCGGGCCAATTTTTTGTCAGTATTTTTGATTGGTGCAATTTATTCTCTGTCGAGATATATAGCCAATAGCCCTCAAGGTGTGTATCGGTCTAAAACCCGAGATGCACCTGAAGGATGACACAAGACCGCTGATCCCCGTAGCCCTTGTGACTCAGGTTGCTTCGCAAAATCGGCCTAAGGATCAACTCCTAGCTCGGCAGAATACTTCGAGACACAAAAAGCAGTGTGCAAAGTCCTCGAGACTCAGGTTGGGTGCTGCTGACCAACCTGAGGATAAAAATCTCCTTGAAAACTATATTGCACTTTAAATTTTTTGCATTGGATTCTCAATGCAGTAGCCCCCGAGCCACTGGTTGGGTGGCAATATTCGAGAATGTTTTTGCCGAATCTCTAAAGGTGTCCGGCGTTGGACTGCGAGACTTACGCTGGAAACACACAAATAGTTTAAAAGTGCCATAGGCTTGGAAAACCGAAAAACTTCAGTAAAAACTTGACGTCCGAACTAGATCAAGTGTTCGATGCCAATCCAAAAATTGGAGAAAAAAATTGTGCTTCTGTCGTGCTTTAACATGACACATCCGATCTCGAGACATTCAAGCGGGTCAGCCTACGGCTTCAAGCTCCTTAACCCGAAGGCGGAGTACTTCTCCGAGGCCAGTTTATTGAACTAAACTCGAGCGACTTTTAGAGAGAAGACATGCTATCCGGCTATTGACCATATACTCGAGTCGAAAAAGGAGCGGTAGAAAAACACTTTGCAACAACCAAGAAGAAAACACGTTTACCATAAAACGGCTCATACTAATTTAAGAGACCCCAAGTGACTTGGGTAAAAGAATTTTATGTATAATGATTGTATGTACCAAAGTGCTTATCTCATATCTTTGTTCACCCGAACTTTAAATGCGTCTTAACCGACCGTCGGCTTCTCCCTCTTCGGTCAAGGGACGAAAAGTGTTTTGTACTCCATCTGTCGAGAATATCGATGGTGTTTCCGATAACCAGGCAATCAGGCCATAAGGCTGTAATAGACAAAGCGCGCTCAAGGAACTTATGTTATATTACTGACGAAGTGTAAGAAGCATCTTCGAAGAAAATAGTACCCCCACCGATACCTTTCTTCGGTTTCTCATTGTTACTATGAGACTTGTGCAATAGATTTTTTGTACTCACGAGTTCCGATGTGTGCCGACCATGATTGAAAACAATAAGAGCGCTAGCTTTTGGCTTCACCCAGTCTGAGGTCTGAGCTCGGATGAACCGGTCGTGACAATCCCAGAGGTGCTCCCTTTACTCCCTAGCCGAACAATCGGGAATGTAGGGGTAAACACAGGAGAAAGGCAACCTAGCTTGCGGAACACTTAAGTCAACATGGTGCATATTGTGGCGTAATACATGAACAAGGAACTAAGCCATACAAGTATAATCATATGCAAGAGGAAAAGCTTCATAAAGGAAGCCCCCAAGTAAACGGGATATTTGAATTTGTGTGTCACAAACAAGGTTTTGACAAAGAAAGTTTTCCGTAAATGACTTTTTGTCAAAAAGTTACAATACTTGGTCAAACCGAACAAAATGTAAAACTAAATGTTTCAGAGCATGAAAAGTGACTTAGCTGGTTAATGTGCTCGGTGCGAAATTGGCCGAGCTTGTAGTGGCTCAAGGTCCCAATCCCCAAGCCGATTATGACGTACCCAAGTGAAGAGCTCGGCGTGATGAAGTGATAGCACGACAATGCCAAAGTGCCGAGGCGAAGCCCCCGATCCAGCCGAGGAAACAGAGTAGTTCGGCAGCGTGATAATGAAGCCCCCACGTCAGTCAACTTGTCGAAACAGGTCGGCATGGTGAACATTAGTTTGATGAAGCGACGACACGATGATGGCGACACAGGGTATCACACCATGGTGACAGTGGAATTTGGTTGATGGAAGCGAGAGGACGTCTCCGTATGCCGAGGTGACTGCAGGACGCAGCAAAAAAATAATTATTTGCACACATAAGATAGTGCAAGGCAGAAGTAATAATAATAAAGTAAAAATTCGTTGCATAATTAATAATTTGAGCAAAGCGAATAATAATAGGAATATGGCCCGTGCGCCGAACACCGGCGGAGGTATTGCTCTTTCGGTGATACCGAAGTCCTCGAGGCAACCGAACATGTCGGTATGGCAATTCGACCAACAAGGTGATCACGTGAGCCAATTTATGCCGATTGGGACGACGACGTCGGTTTGCCGAATTAATCGCGTGACGCGGTCGAAGTCGTTTACCTACACACAGGAGATAGTGCAGTCCAAACACAATAATATAAATATATAAAAAATCTTGCATAATTAAAATACACAAAGTGAATTGGTAAAAAGATGTGGCGTACAGAAGGATCATGTTAGCAAGCCCTGATGACCGCACACTGAACCCGGCCGTGGTTTTTCCCCGTACCAAGATGTACGTGCAAAACTGGACGTACTGTTCATCAATCAAACCTTTAAATCTTGAAACGATTAGCACACTTAATGAAAAGTAGGTATACTCTCTTATGTTGGAGACGTAATCCACTAGCACTAGTACGTAAGCGGCAGTGCATAAAATGCAGACTTCAGAAAAACATAGACTGTCTTCTTAATTAAATAATAAAGAGAAAACAGGGGATGAAATCTTCCTGTGTGTTGCCGCTGATGTGGACATCTATTGGCCGGCCCACCCTAGACTGTTCTGCGTGGGCAGTACTCGTGATATCTTCAGCTTGGTAGCCGCCGCTTTAGATCACATTTTTTTAGCCATGCGGCAAGTTGCTAGACAGTAGGTACATCCATTGCTGCTGAAATTTTCACGATCCGATCTGGTTGCAGATGCTTTTTACCATCCGAACTGACTGCAGATGTGATCTCCACTAGACCGTGGACAAATAAAATCTAGTCGCGCTGATGAAACGATGGCTAGCACACCGCTGGTTTGCATTGTTCATCAATTAGATTAGACCTTGAAAGTCATGCTAGAAAAGCTTTAATAAGTCATGCAGCAAAGAAAAACACTGCTAGCAAACGACGAAGAGCTGAATAAAAAAGGGAAAAATTAAATCTCCCCGTCTGTGTGCTGCCATGGAGCCCAGTCCCTGTTAGGGTACTGCCTCTGCACTATCTCTTCAGCTGGATCGCCCATTGCTCAGATAGAGTCCGGATCCGAGGTATCGCCAGGCAGAGTACAAACCGAACCGAAAACATAATGGCAGAAATAATTTTTACAGTATGTATTTATTAGGAAAGCTAGCACATGAGGATTTATTAATAAAGAAAAGAAAAGATTGATCTCCCTATTGGTTGCCGCATAGCTGAATTCATGTTTAGCTACGGGCGCTGCTCCGCGCAGACTGTACGCAGACGTGTTCATCCTCCTCGACTGTGCAGAGAAAACAACACTGGCCCGAGCAATAATTTGCTCCTCAAAGAAAAATATTATACATTCAAAGTACTTTGCAGAGATGGCACCTGGCAGTCGTACGAGGAAGCCGTCCTCTAACAGTTTGGATGATCTTACATATACCCAGCGGAGATCACGTGGACTCCCACCAGTATTTGCATTGTGAAGCATCATCGCCACTCGCTCCTTAGACCTTGCGAATAGGCACGTCGGCCTAGTACGGCGCCTTGGCCAGCAGACAGATCGGCCGGAAAGACTGCTACAACAGAACTTGGACTTGGCTGATCGCCCGAATTATCCACGAAGTGGCTTGAGAGAGCCGAGAGATTCAATGTAGCACTTGAGCAGACCAATTAATAAATATAGTGTAACAACTAGTACCCAATTTTTACGTAGGAAGGACAATTTTACTAGCATAGAAGACGGAAACCAATTTGTTACTTAGCTTTGGCAGTTTTGCTAGTCAATAGCGGATTTGACAACCATGGAATCTGTTTGCACGTGGATGTCTACTTTGAGCGGTGCCCCTGTCGTGGCCGCAGCTCGGCTGCTACCTGTGGTCCGTCCTGGCCTTTTTGTGATGCTAATTATTAGAGGAGCTAGCCCCGTGGTATTAAATCAAATCCGGCAAACCGCACCACATTGAATACATTGCTGCAGTAGTTTTTCCCTGGATAAAAATTAATCTACATGCAAGACAAGGAAGACGACGGAGGAAATTCTTCACCAATAAACAACTTTATACAAAACCAATCTAGTTGAAAAAATAGCACCTGATCGTTGATTTCAATTCCATCGATCTGCGACGAACACCCAGCCGGCTCTCAATGAAAGCACCAATGTCGGTTCTATATCTGGCATATCTCGTAGTAGGGGTCCTAAGCTAGGCGTCTTGGAGCGATGGTAACATGGACATGAGATTTTACCCAGGTTCGGGCCCTCTTGATGGAGGTAAAACCCTATGTCCTGCTTTTTATTGTATTCATATGGGGATAGTACATAGTATAGGTATCTACCATGAGATTGTAGTAATGAATATGAGATTGTCTATTGACATGTCTGGCCTCGGTTTATATGTGCACCGGAGGCCTAGGGTTTTGGAGAGTCCTTGGCTTGGGCGCCAAGTCTTGTGGAAACCTCCTTGTATGCGGCATGGGCTGCCCGAAGTGGCCCATGAATGAACCGCCGTGGGGGTCCTCGGCCCGATCCAGCTGGTCGGGGGACAACATGGTGAGTACCCCCTTGTCCATGACACCGTCAACAGGCTTCTCCAAAAGTCTGTATAAAACCATAAGCTCTGATCACACTATCAAAGCATATATTCCAACTCCGAGAGGCTTGCACCAGTCCATAAATGGATCGCTGGAGCTTGCACACTTTGTTAGCACTTTTTGGATTGACAAAACCTTGTGGTTGCATCATATACAACTCTTCTTTAAGATATCGATGAAGGAATGCAGTTTGGACATCCATTTGCCAAATTTCATAATCATAAAATGCGGCAATTGCTAACATGATTCGGACGGACTTAAGCATCACTACGGGTGAGAAGGTCTCATCGTAGTCAACTCCTTGAACTTGTCGAAAACCTTTTGCAACAAGTCGAGCTTTGTAGAAAGTAACATTACCGTCGGCATCAGTCTTCTTCTTGAAGATCCATTTATTCTCTAGGGCTTGCCGATCATCGGGCAAGTCAACCAAAGTCCATACGTTGTTCTCATACATGGATCCCATCTCATATTTCATGGCCTCAAGCCATTTTGCGGAATTTGGGCTCATCATCGCTTCCTCATAGTTCGTAGGTTCGTCATGGTCAGGTAACATGATTTCCAGAACAGGATTACCGTACCACTCTGGTGCGGATCTTAATCTGGTTGACCTACGAGGTTCGGTAGTAACTTGATCAGAAGTTTCATGATCATCATCATCATCTTCCTCACTTACTGGTGTAGGAATCACTGGAACTGATTTCAGTGATGAACTATTTTCCAATAAGGGAGAAGGTACAATTACCTCATCAAGTTCTACTTTCCTCCCACTCACTTCTTTCGAGAGAAACTCCTTCTCAAGAAAGGATCCATTCTTAGCAACGAATATCTTGCCTTCAGATCTGTGATAGAAGGTGTACCCAACAGTCTCCTTTGGGTATCCTATGAAGACACATTTCTCTGATTTGGGTTCGAGCTTATCAGGTTGAAGCTTTTTCACATAAGCATCGCAGCCCCAAACTTTAAGAAATGACAACTTGGGTTTCTTGCCAAACCACAGTTCATAAGGTGTTGTCTCAACGGATTTAGATGGTGCCCTATTTAACATGAATGCAGCTGTATCTAAAGCGTAACCCCAAAACGATAGCGGTAAATCAGTGAGAGACATCATAGATCGCACCATATAAATTACGATTACGACGTTCGGACACACCATTACGCTGTGGTGTTGCAGGTGGCGTGAGTTGCGAAACTATTCCGCATTGTTTCCAATCAAGTTGAAACTCATAACTCAAATATTCGCCTCCACAATCAGATCGTAGAAACCTGATTTTCTTGTTACGATGATTTTCCACTTCACTCTGAAATTCTTTGAACTTTTCAAATATTTCAGACTTATGTTTCATTAAGTAGATATACCCATATCTGCTCAAATCATCTGTGAAGGTGAGAAAATAACGATATCCGCCGCAAGCTTGAATGTTCATTGGACCACACACATCAATATGTATGATTTCCAATAACTCTGTTGCTCGCTCCATTGTTCCGGAGAACGGAGTTTTAGTCATTTTACCCATGAGGCATGGTTCGCAAGTACCAAGTGATTCATAATCAAGTGATTCCAGAAGTCCATCAGATTGGAGTTTCTTCATGCGCTTTACACAAATATGACCTAAACGGCAGTGCCACAAATAAGTTGCACTATCATTATCAACTCTGCATCTTTTGGCTTCAATACTATGAACATGTGTATCACTACTATCAAGATTTAGTAAAAATAGACCACTCATCAGGGGTGCATGACCATAAGAGATATTACTAATATAAATAGAACAACCTTTATTCTCTGATTTAAATGAATAACCGTCTCGCATCAAACAAGATCCAGATATAATGTTCATGCTCAACGCTGGCACCAAATAACAATTATTTAGGTCTAATACTAACCCCGAAGGTAGATGTAGAGGTAGCGTGCCGACGGCGATCACATCGACTTTGGAACCATTTCCCACGCGCATCGTCACCTCATCCTTAGCCATTCTTCTCTTAACCCGTAGACCCTGTTTCGAGTTGCAAATCTTAGCAACTGAACCAGTATCAAATACCCAGGCACTACTGCGAGCATTAGTAAGGTACACATCAATAACATGTATATCAAATATACCTTTCACTTTGCCATCCTTCTTCTCCGCCAAATACTTGGGGCAGTTCTGCTTCCAGTGACCAGTTACTTTGCAGTAGGTCCAGACTTGGGTTTCTTCACTTGAGTAGCAACTGGCTTGCTATTCTTCTTGAAGTTCCCCTTCTTCCCTTTACCATTTTTCTTGAAACTGGTGGTCTTGTTGACCATCAACACTTGATGCTCTTTCTTGATTTCTACCTCCGCGGCCTTTGGCATTGCGAAGAGCTCGGGAATTGTCTTATCCATCCCTTGCATATTATAGTTCATCAAGAAGCTCTTGTAGCTTGGTGGCAGTGATTGGAGAACTATGTCAATGACACTATCATCAGGAAGATGAACTCCCAGTTGAGTCAAGTGGTTGTGGTACCCAGACATTCTGAGTATATGTTCACTGACAGAACTATTCTCCTCCATCTTGTACCTGTAGAACTTATTGGGCACTTCATATCTCTCAATCTGGGCGTTTGCTTGAAATATTAACTTCAACTCCTGGAACATCTCATATGCTCCATGATGTTCAAAACGTTATTGAAGTCCCGGTTCTAAGCCGTAAATCATGGCACACTGAACTATCGAGTAGTCATCAGCTTTGCTCTGGCAGGTGTTCATGACATCTAGCATTGCTCCTACAGCGGGTTTGTCACCTAGCGGTGCTTCCAGGACGTAATTCTTCTGTGCAGCAACGAGGATAATCCTCAAGTTACGGACCTAGTCCATGTAGTTGCTACCATCATCTTTCAACTTACGTTTCTCTAGGAACACATTAAATTCAATGGAACAACAGCACATGACATCTATCTACAACAACATAGACATATAAAATACTATCAGGTATTAAGTTCATGATAAACTAAAGTTCAGTTAATCAAATTACTTAAGAACTCCCACTTAGACAAACATCCCTCTAATCATCTAAGTGATCATGTGATCCATATCAACTAAACCATGTCGAATCATCACGTGAGATGGAGTAGTTTTCAATGGTGAACATCACTATGTTGATCATATCTACTGTATGATTCATGCTCGACCTTTCAGTCTTAGTGTTCCGAGGCCATATCTGCACATGCTAGGCTCGTCAAGTTTAACCCGAGTGTTATGCGTGTGCAAAACTGGCTTGCACCCGTTGTATGTGAAGATAGAGCTTATCACACCCGATCATCACGTGGTGTCTCGGCCCGACAAACTTTCGCAATAGTGCATACTCAGGGAGAACACTTATACCTTGAAATTTTGTGAGAGATCATATTATAATGCTACCGTCGATCTAAGCAAAATAAGATGCATAAATGATAAACATCACATGCAATCAATATAAGTGATATGATATGGCCATCATCATCTTGTGCCTTTGATCTCCATCTTCAAAGCACCGTCATGATCACCATCGTCACCGGCTTGACACCTTGCCCTCCATAGAAGCATCGTTGTCGTCTCGCCAACTATTGCTTCTACGACTATCGCTACCGCTTAGCGATAAAGTAAAGCAATTACATGGCGATTGCATTTCATACAATAAAGCAACAACCATATGGCTCCTGCCAGTTGCCGATAACTATGTTACAAAACATGATCATCTCATACAATAAAATTTAGCATCATGTCTTAACCATATCACATCACAACATGCTCTGCAAAAACAAGTTAGACGTCCTCTACTTTGTTGTTGCAAGTTTTACGTGGCTGCTACGGCTGAGCAAGAACCATTCTTACCTACGCATCAAAAACCACAACACGGTATAGTGATTGATTTTTCATCTTTAGAAAGAACCTTGTTCATTGAATTCAATTCAACTAAAGCTGGAGAAACAGACACCCACTAGCCACCTTTTTGCGAAGCACGTCGGTAGAACCAGTCTCGCGTAAGCGTATGCGTAATGTCGGTCTGGGCTGCTTCATCCAACAATGCCGCTGAATCAAGAATCAACTAGTGACGGCAAGCAATACGTATATACCCACGCCCACAACTCCATTGTGTTGTACTCATGCATGTAACATCTACGCATAAACCTAGCTCGGATGCCACTGTTGGGGAACGTAGTAATTTCAAAAAAATTCCTACGCACACGCAAGATCATGGTGATGCATAACAACGAGATGGGAGAGTGTCGTCCACGTAACCTCGTAGACCATAAGTGGAAGCGTTATGACAACGCGGTTGATGTAGTCGTACGTCTGCATGATTGACCGATCCTAGTACCGAACGTGCGGCACCTCCGCGATCTGCACACGTTCAGCTCGGTGACGTCCCACGAACTCACAATCCAGTAGAGCTTCGAGGGAGAGTTCCATCAGCACGACGGCGTGATGACGGTGTTGATGAAGCTACGGACGCAGGGCTTCGCCTAAGCACCGCTACGATATGACCTAGGTGGATTATGGTGGAGGGGGCACCGCACACGGCTAAAATATCAATGATCAACTTATGTGTCCATGGGGTGCCCCCTGCCCCCGTATATAAAGGAGCAAGGGGGAGCGAGGCCAGCCCTAGGAGGGCACGCCAAGAGGAGGAGTCCTCCTCCTAGTGGGAGTAGGACTCCCCTCTCTTAGTCCCACTAGGAGGGGGAAGGAAGGAGTGGGAGAGGGGAAAGGCAAGCCCCCCCCCCCCCGTCCTTGTCCTATTCGGTCTCAAGGGGAGGGTCGAGCGGCCTGCCCTAGCTGGCCCCTCTCTCTCTCCACTAGGGCCCATCAAGGCCCATTAGCCCACGGGGGGGGGGGGGGGGTCTAGTAACCCCTCCGGCACTCCGGTTTTCTCCGAGATCACCCAAAACCTTTCCGGTGTTTGATTATAGCCGTCCAATATATCAATCTTTATGTCTTGACCACTTCGAGACTCCTCACCATGTCCATGATCACATCCAGGACTCCAAACTACCTTTAGTACATCAAAACACATAAACTCGTAATACCGATCGTCACCGAACGTTAAGCGTGAGGACCCTATGGGTTCGAGAACTATGTAGACAAGACCGAGACTCGTCTCCGGTCAATAACCAATAGCGGAACCTAGATTTTCATATTGGTTCCTATATATTCGAAGATCTTTAGCGGTCAAACCGCATAACAACATACGTTGTTCCCTTTGTAATCGGTATGTTACTTGTTCGAAATTCGATCATCGGTATCTCAATACCTAGTTCAATCTCGTTATCAGCAAGTCGTAATGCTACATCTCGTAACTAAGTCATTAGCTACATTGCTTGCAAGGCTTATGGTGATGTATATTACCGAGAGGGCCCAGAGATACCTCTCCAACAATCAGAGTGACAAATCCTAATCTTGATCCATGCCAACTCAACAAACACCATAGCAGACACCTGTAGAGCACCTTTATAATCACCCAGTTACGTTGTGACGTTTGGTAGAACACAAAGTGTTCCTCCGGTATTCGGGAGTTGCATGTTCTCATAGTCATAGGAACATGTATAGTTATGGAAAAAGTAATAGCAATAAACTAAACGATCATCGTGCTAAGCTAACGGATGGGTCAAGTCAATCACATCACTCTCTAATGACGTGATCCCATTAATCAAATGACAACTCATGTCTATGGTTAGGAAACATAACCATCATTGATTCAACGAGCTAGTCAAGTAGAGGCAAACTAGTGACACTCTATTTGTCTATGTATTCACACATGTACTAAGTTTCCGGTTAATACAATTCTAGCATGAATAATAAACATTTATCATGATATAAGGAAATATAAATAACAACTTCATTATTTCCTCTATGGCATATTTGCTTCAATTTGGGCCTAAGGGAATGCATTATGGAGTAGCAATTATATGATGGGTTGCGCGAGTGACAGCAGCTTAAACCCCAGTTTATGCGCTATTCCGTAAGGGACGGATTGGATCCAAAAGTTTAATGCTAAGGTTAGAATTTATTCTTAATACTTTTCTCGTAGTTGTGGATAATTGCGGGAGGGTTAATCATAAGTAGAAGGTTTGTTCAAGTAAGAAGAGCACCTAAACACCGGTCCACCCACATATCAAATTATCAAAGTAGCAAACACAAATCAAACCGACATGATGAAAGTGACTAGATAAAATTCCCGTGTACCCTCAAGAGATCGTTTTGGCCTGTCCTTTGCCTCAAAAGGATTGGGCTACCTTGCTGAACTTTTGTTACTACTACCGTTACTTGCTCGCTATAACTTATCTTGCTATCAAACTACTCCATTACTTACAATTTCAACACTTGCAGACATTACTTACACTTATCTTGCTATCAAACTACTCCATTACTTACAATTTCAACACTTGCAGACATTACCTTACTGAAAACTACTTGTCATTTCCTTCTGCTCCTCGTTGGGTTCGACACTCTTACTTATCGAAAAGAACTACAATTGACCCCCTATACTTGTGGGTCATCATTGATGCTTGCGCATTCCCGTAGGATGCATCCTACTTGGTTCCCATAGCACTTGCGAGGTTCTTCCGGCTGTAATGGCTCAAACTTGTCAGGGGCCATCTTTATGATCACCAGTCGTCCGATGCCGAGTTTGTTAGGTTCTTGTATCCTCTACTTCTTCTGCTTCTTCTTTTCGGTAGCGGCCCCAGCGTCGGTACCTTCCCCGCCGGTGTCGGTGCTGCCATCGGTGTCGATGTCGGCGTCAGTACCATTGATGTCTACTGAGAGAGTCCTGAATAAGGGGGTCCTTAGGTGTCTGGGCTGTGTGATATGGGCTAGACTGATGGGCCCTGAAGATACAAGGTAGAAGACCTTCCCCCATGTCCGGATAGGACTCTCCTATGCGTGGGTGACAAGATTGGCGTCCGGCTATGTAATTTCCTTCTTCTGTGAACCAACTTTGTACAACCCTAGGCCTCTCCGGCATGTATATAAACCAGAGGGTTTAGTCCGTAGAGGCTATTAGAATTCACATAGGCTAGACATCTAGGGTTTTAGCCATTACAATCTCGAGGTAGATCGACTCTTGTAACCCCCTATACTCATCAAATACAATCAAGCAGTACGTAGGGTTTTACCTCCATTAAGAGGGCCCGAACCTGGGTAAACATCATGTTCCCCGTGTCCCTTGTTACCTTCCATCCTTAGACGCACAGTTCGGGACCCCCTACCCGAGATCGGCCGGTTTTGACACCGACATTGGTGCTTTCATTGACAGATCCACTGTGTAATCGGAGAAGGTTCAATGGATCCTTCTATCATCAACAACGATGGTGTTTCCAGGGAAACTTTTCTCCCCGATCAACTTTTTGTGTTTGGCAGCTTCGCTCTGTGGGCCAACTCAATTGGTCACCTCAAACAGGTCGAAAGCGGTGCCCCTGGTCATCAGATCAGGTTCGGAAACCTGAGTTACTTCACCGATATCTGAGGAGACTTGATCTTCAAAGGCTTCACGACCTCGATCGCTATTCGTTGTCTTGAAGAAGGAAACCCATCGGATCCATTATCAAGCACTGCTCAAGGACCAACTATCATCCCTGCCCTGGCCTTAGATCCAGAGCAGACCACCTCATCCGAAGATGGGAGTTTGGAACCCACCGGACTCTCTCCTACTACGGAGCTATCTGCCGGAGACCCAGAGGCGAATGTGTTTTTGGAAAACTTGGAATCAAACAAGACTCTCCCTATCATCGGAGAGCCATATTCACCTCTGGACGCGAACTCCGAACTGTCGAGGTTTGCGTCCAGCGAGCACGGCCAGGTAGAGTCTACCAGGCCCAACTCCGTAGGCCCCCAGTTCCCCGTCCGGCCTTCACTCCTAAACGAGGCCCTGGATATAATGCGATCTCTTGCCATTATGGAGATATCACCTTCGAACCATGCCCAGCCTGGACTAGGGGATGAGAGCGGGGAATTTTACGTTCGACCCACCACCCACTTAATAGCCACTGTCGAAGACTTGACCGACATGCTAGATTACGCCTCCGAAGACATTGACGGTATGACCGACGATGCCGGAGACGAACCAGGCCAGAATCCGCCCATCACCGGGCGTTGGACGGCCACCTCCACATACGATGTGTATGTGGTAGATGCACCTAAAAAGGACGACGACGACGGCAGGCAGGATCCGATTGAGGACAAGCCTGTTGAGGCACCATCAAAATGTCGACGTTAGCGGCGCCGTTCAAAATCGCATCGCGAAAAGCAAAGCAATACCGGCACAGAAGACAACAACACTCCAAATGATGCCGAAGATCCTGAAGACCCCGCCGAGCCTGCATCCAAGCAGGATGAACGGGAGGAGGGACAAGTTAACCCCAACGAGTCTGTCGGGAATGAGGATTCAAAGGATAGTAATTATGTCACACCCTGCATTTTGTAGCATGTCATTTGCATTAATAAAGCATGAAAATTTGGACCAACAAAAACTTTTGCATTTTTGGCTTTTATTTTGGAGTTGGTTTTCTGTGTGTGGTTTTTCAAGTGCTCTTTAAAGTCAACTACTCCACCTTCTGTACTTCATCTCCTTGCCCCAAACTTCTGCACAATTATCATGCCATGTGTATAGTGCAATATAGTATTTTCAAAAATTAGTTTTCCAAAAACCCCTGAATTGAGGTTTGCACTACAAGTACTTGATTTGGGGTATGAAAAATATTTCAAAGAGTATATTTGAAACCTATTAGATATAGGATTCCCATAAACCACAAAAATATAATTTTAAAAGTTATTTTCCTATTTTATTTAAAAGCTTTTTCTTAAGGCCAGAAATGGTCTTTAATAGGGAAACATTATTTTATTGTTTTAAAAATATTTGACAAAAATCAGGGAAACTCAGTGGGCATATATTACCCATATATAAGAGTTTCAAGACATGGTCATGTTCAAAAATATTGGACAAAACCTCCCAAAACCATTTCTGCCCATTTCAAGGATTTGAAATATTTCTACAGGAAATATTTTCATAAAAATCCAAGGAAAATCCAGCAAGTCACAAATGCATATTGTGATCACCTTGCAAAGCCTCATGTCAATCAAGGTCATTTTGGTTCACCAAAATGCCCCAAAACCCTCTTTGACCAGAATCAAATTTGAACAATTTTGTACTACCAACTTTCTCTCCTTGACCCCAACTTTTGTGAGCATGTTCACATGACCAAATGAGGCCACTACACCAAGTGGTTCATCAAGGGGAAGTGATTTGCTCAACTAGATCTACACAAGTTCATTTCTGCTAATTTCTAGGGTTTACAAAAGTTGCATTGGCAACTTTGCCCAAATAAGCTCCAAATTGGTGGAAGGCCCTAATTATATGTGTCATTTCACCCTGTGAAGTATCATGGAAGTTGGAAATCATCTGCTGGCCCAAACCATTATCAAACACCTTCTGCCACTTTTCAAAATCACCATTTTGACCACTAAAACTATTCTCCTTGAGCTCAACTTTTTACCACAGCTCCTCCTAGTCCTCTCCTACCTCCAGTAACCCTCCCCTAGCCATTGCTCAATGATTGAGGGGTAAAATACCCCCATTTACCTCCCTGGACAGCGCCTCTCTCCCTCTTCTTCTACCTCTCTCCTCTCCTACTGGCTCCCCAGGGCATCCAAGGCCACAGCCCACTTCTTTACTTCCCCCTAGAGCTACCAGACACCTTTGGACGCGCCCACATTGCATAAAAATGGCTATGCCAGCCATTTGCACGCTCGGGAGCGCGCTACAGTGCGCTCCCGCACTGTAGTCGCCCCCTTCCAACCGCATCCAGCCAGCTCGGGCCTCCCCAGCGCTCCCGATGATGCGCCTCGACGTCTGCGACACGCCATGCCTCTGTCCTCTCCTCTCTCCACCTCTCTCGCCCCTGCTCGCACGCGCGCTGGCCGCCTGAGCGCACCAATGGGGCGGCTCACACGCATGAGGCTCTCTGGCCTTCCCTCGCTCTCTTCCTTAGCTCCTCTCAGCGTAGTCCACGCCCAACAACACCCCAGACATGGCGCCAGCTTCTCCCGAGCCCTGTGAGGACGAGCAGGAGCTCGCCAGCGCACGGGTCCACGGCACCCAGCTGTTCGCCTATTTAAGGGCCTCCCAGAGCCCTCCTCTCCTCACCACTCGCTCTCTCACTCCCCTAGTCATCCCCCTGCACCCCCAGTTCCTTTCCAGAGCCGCCCGAGCTCAAGATCGAGCTTGAGCTCCGCCGCTTCGGCTCACCGGATTTCGCAAGGTACAGGCCGTCCGCGGCCCCCTTTCCTCTCGATCTGGAACCCCTGCAGCTCTCTAATCATTTCCCCCTTGTTTCCCCTCTCTGTAGTTGCCGGAAACGGCCAGAACCGCCGCCGCCGAAGCCCCTCTGCCGCGTGACCTCGTCGCCGGCGAACCAGGCCACCCCGGAGACCGGTTCCACCCCCACCCGAACGGCGATGCCACGCTGAGTCCGTCCCTGCCCTTGGCCAAGCTCGTCGTGCCCTGCATCATCGCTGGTAAGCCTCACCGCCGTCGGACGAGGGTTCACGACGACCCTGACAAGGGGCCGCGCCCATCAACCTCTCTGTCCTCTCCCTCTCCCGCGCCCTCTCTCACTGACGCCGGGCCCCGCCCGTCAGGTTTAAAAATCTGGCGCACGCGCGCGTCGGCTTGGCTGGGCTGCTGCCCTGCGGCTGTTCCGGCCCAGCAGGCACAGTGCCCCTTCCCCTTTTTTTCTGTCAACTTGTAAAAATTCCACAGGATTAAATATTCATCCAAATGCAATAATTCCAACTCACATATTTTTCTAAAAATCCCACCCATTTAATGGTATAACTTTCACTCATGTCCAAACAACTTTTGTGTACTATTCATATTCAAATTCAAATTTGAATATATTTAAACCCCTCTGAAAATCCATTTCATCTATCCTGCTACTCCAAGTCCAAAACTAGGAATTTTCTCCTTCTTAGTTTTCACCCTAGTATTTAACAAAAATGAGTTGACATTTTTCTGAGTACTTTGGTTTTTCTGTTTTATTATTTCCTTATTTTCCTCGTTATTATTTTGCGATGATAGATTGCGTTGGCGATGAAGGAGTTGGACCAGAAGACTTTGCTGAGCCAGGCAAGCAGCCCTTTGACCATGTCTATGAAACCCTTTTTATGCATGTCATATAGCACTTTTATTGCTTGCATCGGAGACATGATACTGTGGTGACCACATGGGGTGGTTTGCCACCGTTAGTTCATCGTTGATACTTGCATTGTGCATGACCCTACCTTCTTGTGAGGGTTATGCCGGTGAGGGTAGATAGGATGCTAAGGTAGTTGCTACGCAAAAAGGGACGGGAATATGCATGGTGATGGAGACAATGTATTTTCAAAAGACTTTTCGAAAACCCCGCCGGGTGCCACTTATGACCGAGGGAGATGATGAGTTGGGTAGCCACTTGATGACGAAGTGGTGTACCGAGGCAAGTGTGTGTGTTGTTTTTCAAACGGATTGGTTTAAGTTGCGACCGTTATTCCAACCTTGCATGCGCAACCACTCTACCCTTATATGGGAAAGGGCATTATTGATTACCTAGGCCGATACTAGCTTGGAGCCCGCATTACTAGTGACGGGAGAGTTTTTGTTGCGCTCTCTTGGGACGGGGTCGTGCCAGGTAGGGCGGCCATGACTGTCTTCACAGGGCACCGGACACACCGTTGGTACCCCGTGCTTGTGGTATGTGATGAAAATGGGAGCGAGGCTCCACAATTTTAAGATGTGAAATGTTGGGCGCAGGGGTCACTGCCAATCGAGTGGACTCTATGTTAGTGTCGTCTAGGGAAAGATAGTGAGCGGGTGCTTACCCCGGGTACTTGAGGTACCGCGGGTCGTGGATGCCACGGAAGTTCCCCGGATCTTGTGGGTAAAGTGTGCAACCTCTGCAGAGTGTAAAACTATTCGAATAGCCGTATCGACGGTCAAGGACAGTTGGGTAACCGCTCTTGGGCTACATCCACTTGTTTACAAACCAGTGTGTGTGGGAAGTACTACTTGGGCCAAGTCAAAGGACTTGACATGGATGAGTTGGGTTGGAGCCCACTCCCTTTATGTTGATATCTGTAACCAGCCCCTATGGTTACTTGAATTCATGTGATGCATGATTTACCAGTTATTGAGCATGTCATAACACGACAAAATTAGCTTTCTGCAAAAATTTACCTATGTCATGCATTGTTGTATCTTGAGCCAAAACATGGGTTGCTTGCGAATACATTCAAAGTACTCATTGGCTTGCCACTGGTTATTTAATTGGCTAGGCATGGAAGAACATGAGTTCGAAGAAGAGTTCTTTGGACACGAACATGTGAACTAGGACGTTTCCCAGTCAGAATGCCTGTAGGGTTAAGGCAGATGGCATGGGTTCTACTTATCAACGAAGATTTTCGTTGCTTAAGTTTATTTGGTATTCAACCCTTGTGGCTTTATCTATGTAAGACTTGACCATAATGGTCATAATTTGTGTAAGACGATATGTATGGATGTAAGACTCTTGTTATTCAGCTTCTGTGTGTTCAGTGAGCATTGATCTCTGGGATCACTGTACACGTGCATTCGATGATCACGACAAATTATCTACTGGTCTCCGAGGAGGATGTCAGCCTCGGCAATGAAGACTTCATCGTGCCAGAGGAACCCCTTGAGCAAGAACGCTTTAAGCGACAGCTAATCGCAACTGCGAGGAGCCTAAAAAAGAAACAACAATAGCATCAAGTCGAACAAGATACGCTCAATGACAGGTGGACCCAGGTCCTAGCTGCCGAGGAATACGGCCTCGAGCGTCCAACAAAGAGTTATCCGAAGCATTGGCTACTGCCACAATTAGATGACAAGGCCCTTGAGCCAGTACCATCAAGATATAATCACATTGACGAACCAGACCGACCACCACGTGGATGAGAGAAAGCGGCTTCCTACGCTGAACACCAGCCCGCGCCACCTCACCGTCGAGGCAAAGAGGTAGCGGCTCCAGGTTACACCTATGACCTACGTCAGGACCTGGACAATAGAGCCAGTCAGACTAGATCAATCTATGGATCAAGGGGGCATGCTCCAATGCGAGATGACAGCCATCAAGCTTGGCGCGATAAGCATAACCTCACTTGGGCTGAAAACCGAACTCAGATGTCATCCGAACTCTGCAGTGGTGTTGCCCGATACAGAGGCGCTGCACACCCCTTATGCTTTACTGATGAGGTAATGCAGCACCAGTTTCCAGAAGGGTTTAAACCCGTAAACATTGAAGCATATGATGGAACGACAGATCCCGCGGTATGGATTGAAGATTTTCTTCTCCATATTCACATGGCTCGCGGTGATGATCTGCACGCTATTAAATATCTCCCCCTCAAGTTAAAGGAACCAGCGCGCCACTGGCTAAACAGCCTCCTAGAGAACTCTAACAGTTGGGAAGATTTGGAGGATGCATTTCGAGACAACTTCCAAGGTACTTATGTCCGGCCATCGGACGCTAATGACCTTAGTCACATAGTCTAGCACCCTGGAGAGTCAGCCCCCAAACTCTGGACTCGGTTCTTAATTAAAAAGAACCAAATCATCGACTGCCCGGACGCCGAAGCCCTAGCGGCCTTTAAACATAGCGTCCGCGATGAATGGCTTGCCCGACACCTCGGCCAAGAAAAGCCGAAGTCTATGGCTGCTCTTACCACACTCATGACCCGCTTCTGCTTGGGAGAAGACAGCTGGTTGGGTCATAGAAGCAATAGTACCAGCGACCCCGACACCACCGAAGCTAGGGACGGCAACGGATGGCCATGACGTAACAAACACAAGCGTTGGAACCACAATGAAGAAACCGAAGATTCAGCGGTCAACGCCGAATTCGGCGGCCCTAAATCCGGTCAGTGAAAGAAGCCATTCAAAGGAAACAGGGACGGCCCATCCCATTTGGACAAAATACTCGACAGGCCTTGCTAGATTCATGGCACCCCCGACAAGCCTGCAAACCATTCCAACAGAAACTGTTGGGTCTTCAAACATGCCGGTAAATTAAATACTGAACATCAGGGGAAAGGGCCGCCAAGCGAGGACGATTATGAGCCTCGCCCACCGAGCAAAGGGGGCCAGAAGAAATTTCCCCCTGAGGTAAAAATAGTGAATATGATATACGTCACTCATATCCCCACGAGGGAGCGCAAGCGTGCATTAAGGGACGTCTACGCTATAGAGTCGGTCGCCCCAAAATTCAACCCTTGGTCGGTGAGGGAGTCCTGGATTAGGGGGTCTCCGGACAGCCGGACTGTTGGACTATGAAGATATGAGATTGAAGACTTCGTCCCGTGTCTGGATGGGACTCTAGTTGGCGTGGAAGGCGATCTAGGCAATACGGATATGTATATCTCCTCCTTTGTAACCGACCTTGTGTAACCCTAGCCCCCTCCGGTGTCTATATAAACCGGAGGGTATAGTCCATAGTACAACATACAATCATACCATAGGCTAGATTCTAGGGTTTAGCCTCTCTGATCTCGTGGTAGGTCAACTCTTGTAATACTCATATCATCAAGAACAATCAAGCATGACGTAGGGTATTACCTCCATCAAGAGGGCCCGAACCTGGGTAAACATCTTGTCCCCTGCCTCCCGTTACCATCCGCCTTAGGCGCACAGTTCGGGACCCCCTACCCGAGATCCACCAGTTTTGACACCGACATTGGTGCTTTCATTGAGAGTTACACTGTGTCGTCACCATAAGGCTTGATGGCTCCTTCGATCATCGCTAGCGATGTGGTCCGGGGTGAGGCTTTCCACCCAGGACAGTTCTTCGTATTCGGCGGCTTCGCACTCCGGGCCAATTCGCTTGGCCATCTGGAGCAGATCAAGAGCTACGCCCCTGGCCATCAGGTCAGGTTTGGAAACTTAAACTACACCGCTGACATCCGCGGAGACTTGATCTTCGACGGATACGAGTCCATGTTGGGTAAGCCGCACAGTCATGACGAGCATGATGTAACTCTGCCATCGGACAGTGTTCGGGAGATCGCATCCGCAACCACTCTGACCGTTAATCCAGAGCAAATCACGCCGTCTGAGAGCGGAGGGATAGACCCCTCCATGAAGGCCGCCCTCTCAATGGCGATATATTCACCCCTTACGAGAGCCGTATCGCCGAACCACTAGGTTCATCTCCGGCCACGGACTCCGAGCCGATCACATCCGTTCTCGTCGAATCTGACTGGGCACCGATCATTGAGTTCACCTTCGCGGATATCTTTCAGCACTCGCCCTTCGACGACGTGCTAAATTCATTAAGATCTCTTTCCCTGTCAGGAGAACCTTGGCCGAACTATGTCCGGCTAGAATGGGATGCGGACGACGAAGAAATTCGCTGCCCACCCACCACCCACTTAGTAGCCACTGTCGACAACTTAACCGACATGCTCGACTTCGACTCCGAAGACTTTGACGGTATGGACGACGAAGCCGGAGACGAACAGGAACCACCGCCCTCAGGGCGCTGAACCGCCACCTCATCATATGATATATACATGGTGGACACCCCCAAAGAAGGCAATGGAGACGAGACAACGGAGGATGACCCCTCCAAGAAGCAACCCAAGCACCGACGTCAGCGGCGCCGCTCTAAGTTCCGCCACAGCAAGAGCAGTGATACTGGCACAGGAGATAATAACACTCCGGATAGCACCGAAGACAACAACAATCCCCTCCAGCACGATGTAGAGCTGGAGGATGAACAAGCTAGCCCTCTAGAGCAGGCAGCAGATGGAGAACCGGAGGAGGACAATTACACGCCTCTCTCCGAAGACAAGGCGAGCCTCGGTGACGACGAGTTTATCGTGCCTGAGGACCCCGTTGAGCAAGAGCGCTTCAAGCGCCGGCTTATGGCCACGGCAAATAGCCTGAAGAAAAAGCAGCAATAGCTTCAAGCTGATCAAGACCTGCTAGGAGATAGGTGGACCAAAGTCCTTGCGGCCGAGGAGCATGAACTCGAGCACCCGTCCAAGAGTTACCCAAAACGCAGGTTGCTACCTCACCTCGAGGAGGAAGCATTGAAACCTCATTCACCAGTGCACGATGCGGCTGACCAGCCACTACGCGGCCGAGCCAGGGAGGTGTTTCAGCCTGAAGTTCAGCCCACACCCCGTCGCCACTCAATAAAAAATACCAAGGCCCGGGGTAACACAGAGGACCTGCGAGACATATTGGACAGTAAGGCAAAAATCGCAAGGTCAATATACGGGACACGGGCACGCCCGCCAACATGGGACGATGATCGTCGCGTCGGATACACCAAGAGTAAATCCGGCCGGGCCGAATACAACAGACAAGACTCATATGAACTGCGTCGGGATATAGCCCCGCACAGAGGCGCCGCATACCCCCTATGCTTCACTGATGAAGTTATGAATCATGAATTCCCGGAGGGTTTCAAACATGTAAATATCGAATCATACGATGGCACAACAGATCCCGATGTATGGATTGAGGATTTCCTCCTTGACATCCACATGGCTCGCGGTGATGATCTACATGCCATCAAGTACCTCCCACTAAAACTCAAAGGACCAGCTCAGCATTGGCTGAACAGCTTGCCAGCAGATTCCGTCGGTAGTTGGGAGGATCTGGAAGACGCATTCCTTGAAAACTTCCAGGGCACTTATGTGCGGCCACCAGATGCTGATGACTTGAGCCACATAACCCAGCAGCCAGGTGAATCGGCCAGACAATTCTGGACACGGTTCCTGACTAAGAAAAACCAAATTGTAGACTGTCCGGATGCATAGGCCCTAGCGGCATTCAAGCATAACATCCGCGACGAGTGGCTCGCCCGCCACCTCGTCTAGGAGAAGCCGGAATCTATGGCAGCCCTCACAACACTCATGACCCGCTTTTGCGCGGGCGAGGAGAGCTGGCTGGCTCGCAGCAACAACACATCGAGGAATCTGGATACCTCGGATACCAAAGATGTTAACGGTAGGCAGCGTCGTAACAGACCAAAGCGCCGTAATAATGGCAATAACACCGAATATACGTCTATGCGATGGAGCCCGTCGCCCCAAAGTTCAACCCATGGTCTGCTTGCCCGATCACCTTCGATCGCAGGGACCACCCCACTAGCATCCGTCATAGCGGATCTGCCGCACTGGTCCTAGACCCCATCATTGACGGATTTCACCTCACTCGAGTCCTTATGGACGGCGGTAGCAGCCTGAACCTACATTATCAGGATACAGTGCGAAAAATGGGTATCGATCCCTCGAGTATCAAACCCAGCAAAACCACCTTTAAAGGCATCATCCCAGGTGTAGAGGCCCATTGCACATGCTCAATCACACTAGAAGTGGTCTTCGGATCACCGGACAACTTCCGAAGCGAAGAGTTAATCTTCGACATCGTCCCATTTCGTAGTGGCTACCATGCACTGCTCCGACGGACAGCATTTGCAAAATTCAATGCAGTGCCGCATTACGCATACCTCAAGATCAAGATGGCAGGACCTCGTGGGGTCATAACGGTAAATGGAAACACAGAACACTCGCTCCATAAAGAAGAGCACACTGCGGCCCTTACAGCAGAAGCACAAAGCAGCCTGTTCAGGCAGACCACTCATTCGGCGTCATAGCCCCCGAACACCTTCAAGCGAGTCCGGAACAAGCTGCAACAGGATCGCCTAGCACGATTAGAGCTCGCCTAGCAATTCGGCCCTCGTCCCAGTCCCGGTGAAGCGACGAAATCCGTGCTACACGTACATAACTACGCATTGAAAATACCATGGACATAGGCGGGGGCACGATCAGGACACGCCCTGCATTGTGGCTTAACCGCACTAGGGGCTGTATACCTTTGTCATTCCTTTTCTCTTTCAGGGCCTAACTCTCTGGAAGCCCTTTCTGGCAGTACGATTGCCGGACACATTCCAGAAGCAACAACCAAGGCGGCAAGAAGCTAAGATGAACACGGGAATCGCCAGGTGGTCTCTAGTAATAATTGATATACCCGATTTTCACTATTTATGCGTAGCTTGACCTGGGATAGGACATTTCGAATTGTCCTACTTTATGCTTATTGCACTACTTGTACCAAGTACGCTTCAACGTATTATTTAAATAACAATGCATATGCTTAATCTGTCATTGCATTATTTAAGTTTTTCTCTTTCTCTTATATGTCCACTTACGACAATCCGCACCCGCACGTTCGGGTACGGTCAGTTCGCCAGTGGTTCGCGTTTACCCCATAATACGGCGCAAGAAGTCCGAACACTTTCGACAGTGCGGCACTCCAAACTTATAGCATTATATGCATCAGCTCTGAATCATGTCTTCGGTCAAATATTGGGTTACCCAGCTCCCATGCTTTGGTACCTTACGTTCCTCTATATCGGCTAAGGTAGCGGTGGGAGAACTACTGCAATTGTGTCCTGGTTCTTCCGGATGAGCACCTCAGTAGAGAAAGCCAAAAACTGACTGTCATGATAAGGCGAGAGACTGGTCGCTGTTCGAGAGGTCTCAAGTCCTTAAAGACTTTTTCTGCTTTGGGCGAGGAGTCGGCCTTGTCCGGCTTAGGCGTGTATAGCGCCCCAAATTCGGGCCTCCGAATACCAGGGGCTTCGCCAAAATTTAAAATCATAGACTTCTATGGCTAAGTGAGAGTGATAAAGCATTATAGTCCGATTGCCTGGTTCGTTGCGCTGAACACCTCCCTTGAAGGACCCAAAATTGGGGTAAAGAGTGTTCAGGTTTATCCCGAACACCCCAGTACTAGTTACATGGGGATAGAAGCCGACGACTGGCCAACTCTTAGATTTTATAAATGGCCACACAGAAGGTAATATTTTAAATTAAGAAAGCATCGCATGGCGCAAATGATCTCGTTTCATATTACAGGATCACATGAGCATGTTCATTCAAAAATTACATCCTTGGCACACTCATCTGCCACTAGGAGGGAACCCTTCGGGACACTCTCATAATAATTGGGTCAGCGATGCTCCTTGCCCTCCGGCGGCCCTTCCTTCACCAGCTTCACGGCGTCTCGCTTCGCCCAGTGCACCTTCCCCCGGGCAAAAGCCCTGCGTGGACCCTCGATGCAGACGGACCGCTTGATGACTTCAAGCCGTGGGCAGGCTTCCACAAGCCGCCTCACCAGACCAAAGTAGCTGCCGGACAAGGGCTCACTAGGCCACATCCGGACTATAAGGCCCCTCATGGCCTGTTCGGCCGCCTTGTGAAGCTCGACCAACTTCTTCAGCTAGTCGCTCAAGGGCACGGGGTGTTCGGTCCGAGTATACCGAGACCAGAACAACTTCTCCGTCGAGCTCCCCTCCTCAGCCCGGTAAAACTCCGCGGCATCCAGTACACTGCGGGGAAGATCTACAAACGCTCCTGGAGAGCTCCGAACTAGGGTAAGAAAAAGGAAAGTCTCCTTCACGTGCTTGCTTTGCATAATGAATGCCTTACCCGCTGCTATCTTTTCACTGCGTCAATCTCCTGGAGGGCCTTGTGGGCTTCAGCCTTGGCGCTCCGGACGCTTTCAAGCGCCTACACGAGCTGGGACTCTCGTGTCTTAGAGTGAAGATCCAAGGACTCGTGCTTTTTGGCGAGGGCCTCGAGCTCTTGCTGCACCTTGCCTACTCGGGCTTCTAGCTTTTCCCGTTCAATGTGCTCCTTGGCCGCTTTGTCTTCGGCCTCGGACAACGCCTTCCTCAGGGTCGCCACTTCGGTCATGGCCCCTGGCAAACCCATGATGATCCTATTACTTTACAACTGAATTTCTTTTTAACTATATAGAAAGGGGTACTTCTTACCTCTGCTCTCTTCAAGCTGCCTCTTGGTAAGGCCGAGCTCATCCTCGGATAGCTTCAGGTCCTGCTTCAGCGCAGAGACCTCCGCAGTACGTGCGGCAGCGGCCAGTAGTGAAGCCTGCACATACACATAGACATACTCTAATTAGACTCCTGAGTTGTCATTTGATCCTCTATTCGGCTTTTCTTCGCGAACGCCGAACAGAGCATCAGGGGCTACTATCTATGCGGTAATATTTTCTTATATTTTGATTGCTTACCTCAAAGCCTGATAGGAGGCTGGAGCAAGCTTCGGTCAGTCCGTTTTTGGTGGACTGAACCTTCTCGACCACCGCACTCATGATAGTGCAGTGCTCTTCATCGATGGAAGTGCTGCGAAGCGCTTCCAGCAAGTTGTCCGGTGCCTCTGGTTCGTCAGAGGACACCAGCACGGATGGTTGGCCCCCCATAACGGGGGACCGCCTGCCGGAGTCCGGAACCATCGAAGGTTCTGGCGTAGTGTTCGGCTGAGGGCCGAACACGGAGCCCGTAGGAGCCTCGCTCCCTTGGTACCCAAGGTCCGGGAAGTCGCCTTGAGGCGGCCCCCAGGACCACCCCCCCTTGGCTCAGTGCCTTTTGAGACAACACCTCGGCGTTGTCCGTAGGGCGAGGGGTGGTAGCGGTCGGGAGAGAACCGTTGTTCATATCCAACGAGTCCAGAGAGCCGCTCGACGAGGATACGTCGAGACGATCTCGGGACGGCCTGCATAATCATGTTCGGCATGAGGAGAGGCAGTGTAATAAAACATACCATGAAGTACTATGGTGCCCGGACACTTACGATTTCGCCAGGGGCTTGACCCTGGGTAGCCACTCGTCGCCGCAGTCGGCGGCTGTCGTGGTGCAGTCAGGAGGGAGGGTCCTTCCCCTCATGGACCCTTCGGCCTCCCCGGATGGGTCAACCTTCCTTTTCTTGTCTCCCCTGGCTGGGAGGGAGAGCTTTCCTCTTCCTCCTCCTCGTCTTCGTGGGAGGAGTACGCGTCAGAGTCATCATACGATGAGTCCGATACAACCTTGCGTCGGAGACCCTTTTGGGTCCCCGCGGCCTTCTTCTTGGTCTTCTTCACCGGCACCTTGTAAGGTGCCGGAGTCAGCATCTCCGTTAGGAGAGCGCCTGCAGGATCTTCGGGAAGGGGGGTTGGGCAATCAAGCTGCTCCTCTATCTTTATCCAGTCCTGTTAATGGCATAGAAGCTTAGATCCTGCATATGACTAAACCGGGGCAAATAAATACCCTGAGAGATATAAAAACTTACCGGATTGGCGCGACGTTTTGCGTTGAGTCCGCGGTCCTTGGTGAGGGAAGGAGGAATCTCGGCGCCCTTGAACAGCACTCTCCAGACATCCTCGTGCGTCGTGTCATAGATCTCTTGCAGTGTCTGGTGCTTGGCCGAGTCGAACTCCCACAAATCGAATGTCCGTCGTTGACAAGGGGGGATCCGGCAGAAGAGCATGACCTGGACCACGTTGACGAGCTTGATTTTCTTGATTGTCATATTCCGGATACAGGTCTGGAGTCCGGTCAACTCTACCGAAGAACCCTAGGACAGGCCCTTCTCTTTCCAGGAGGTGAGCAGCGTGGGGATTCCGGATCGAAATTTGGGGGCCGCCACCCAGTTGGAGTCACGCGGCTCGGTGATGTAGAACCACCCCGATTGCCACCCCTTTATGGTATCCACATAGGTGCCCTCGAGCCAGGTGACATTAGGCATCTTGCCCACCAGGGCGCCTCCGCACTCTGCTTGCTGGCCACCCACCACCTTCGGTTTAACATTGAAGGTTTTAAGCCATAGGCCGAAGTGGGGCCTGATGCGGAGGAAGGCCTCGCACACGACGATAAACGCCAAGATGTTGAGGATGAAATTGGGGGCCAGATCATGAAAATCCAGCCCATAGTAGAACATGAGCCCGCGGATAAATGGGTGGAGGAGAAATCCCAGTCCACGGACAAAATGGGTAGGAAAAACTACCCTCTCATGAGGTTCGGGCATTGGGATGATCTGCCCCACATTTGGCAGCTGGTGCGCGATATCCGTGGCCAGATATCCGGCTTCCCGTAACTTTTTGATGTTCTCCTCCGTGACGGAGGAGACCATCCACTTGCCTCCTGCTCCGGACATGCTTGGAGTGGTTTGAGAAGAGGAAGGCAAGCTTGGGCGCTAGAGCTCGATTCTGCGGGAATGGTTAAGCAAGGAGGAAGAAGGCGTGGGTGAAAAGAGTGAATCCTTGTCCCTTTATAAGGGCGGAAGAGGCGATGCGTCTCCCCACTTGCCTGGCAAAACCGCTTATTCCCCAGGCGTCGTAATTGATGGCGCGGTTGGGTTACCCATGTCCGTATTGATGAGAATCCCGTAATAAGGGGGACACGATCTCTGCTTTGAACAGACGTGTCGAGGAAACCGCCCCATGTTATGTGCGGTGCTGGTTGAGAAAAACGGTTCGAATAATGACCGAGCCATGACCTAACGTTGTGCTGTCAGAATGTGTCAGCAGATTAGATTTGTGCAAATATTATTCTCTCTGCGGTAGTAAGTGGAACTTGTTTTGCAGAGCCGAACACCATTCTGGTGTTCAAAATCTTCTATGGAGTGTTCGTAGGAGGAACCCACCTTGCAATGCCGAAGACAATACTACGCGCCGGATTCATCGTCATTGAAGCCTGGTTCAGGGGCTATTGAAGGAGTCCTGGATTAGGGGGTCTCCGGACAGCCGGACTATATCCTTTGGTCGTACTGTTGGACTATGAAGAGATGAGATTGAAGACTTCGTCCCGTGTCCGGATGGGACTCTACTTGGCGTGGAAGGCAAGCTAGGCAATACGGATATGTATATCTCCTCCTTTGTAACCGACCTAGTGTAATCCTAGCCCCCTCCGGTGTCTATATAAACCGGAGGGTTTAGTCCATAGGACAACATACAATCATACCATAGGCTAGCTTCTAGGGTTTAGCCTCTCTGATCTCGTGATAGATCAACTCTTGTAATACTCATATGATCAAGAACAATCAAGCAGGACGTAGGGTATTACCTCCATCAAGAGGGCCCGAACCTGGGTAAACATCGTGTCCCCTACCTCATGTTACCATCCGCCTTACGCGCACAGTTCGGGACCCCCTACCCGAGATCCGCCGGTTTTGACATTGACAGTCGGCTTGTCTGATCACCTTCGATCACAGGGACCGCCCGACCAGTATCCTTCATGGAGGTTCGGCAGCCCTGGTCCACGATCCAATCATCGATGGATTGCATCTCACTCGGGTCCTTATGGACGGCGGACGCTGTCGTAACTTGATTTATCAAAACACTGTTAGTAAAATGGGTATTGACCCATCCAGAATCAAGCCTAGTAACACCAACTTTAAAGGGGTGATACACGGCGTAGAGGCCCACTGCACGGGTTCATTAATGTTGGAAGTAGTCTTTGGTTCAGCAGATAACTTCTAAAGCGAAGACTTGATGTTCGATGTTGTCCCCTTTCGCAGTGGTTATCACTCACTGCTCGGACGCACCGCCTTCGCCTGCTTCAACGCAGTCCCGCACTATGCTTACTTAAAGCTCAAGATGCCTAGACTGCGCGGCGTCATCACAGTTACTGGAAACATGGAGCGCTCCCTCCCTACCAAGGAGCATACCGATGTCCTCACAGACGTGGTACAGAGCGGCCTCATCGAGCCGAACACTTCATCGGCCATCAAGCCCTCAGACATTGTTAAACGAGTCTGGCCTCCTCTGCAGAACGACAGCTTGTTGGATCCAGAGCTGGACTAGCAGTCCCGCCACCATCGATCGCCCCATCTAACTGCGGCATATGTACCGTGCGTGCATAACTACTCACTTAAAATACCTTGGGCAATGACGGAGGCATACTGCGGACAAGGTCTATAGTGCGGCTTGACCCTATTTGGACCTCAACCTTTTTTCCTTCATTTTTCCTTATAATATAGGTTCATTAAAACCTAATCACCTTACGGTCGCACAAGGGCTCTTTCGTCAGGACCCTTTTATATAAAAGATCATCGTTTTTCTCCTCTCAAAGGATCTTGCACCAAGGTGACACCGGCGCAGACGTGTGGCAGGGTGTCAACGGGATCTTCAAGAATACATGTTCCTTTTTTAGGCCCTGTATACAACTTCCCCTTGTTTATTAATGCCCGGCATGTAAAATAGCCTGGATGATTACATCATTATTTGTAATAACACGTTTCGACGTATCAAATAGATTATAATGGAAATAGTTTTTTCCCCTATCAACCCCTGTTCGGTGTTGGTTTACTTCATAATATGTATTTCCTCTTTGCTTCAGATTGCCATATATACTTTGGTACGGCTTAAACACCGGGGGCTCCATTTAGGCTACGTATATTTTCAAAAGTCCAAACACTTCTAGAGTATACTTTGGCATCTCGAATATTGCATTATATGCATCAACTCTGAATCATGTCTTTGGTTAATAGTTGGGTTGCCCAGCTCGTGTGATTACCACCTTACATTCTGCTTGTTCGGCTAAGGTAGTAAAGGGAGAACTACTACGATTGTGTTTCTGGTTCATTCGGCCAAACACCTCAGTAGAGAAAGCCGAAAACTAACTTTCATGATGTGGCGAGAGCTGGTCGGCGATTCGGCGACTTGCTACAAATCTTTTGTGAATTATTCTGTATTATACGAAGGACTGGCCTTCGCCCAGTCATGTGATAAAGCCATCCTAGTTCGGAGGGCCGCATACGCACCAGGGGCTAGTCTTTTGCCCCATCATCAAACTCCTATGGCTAAGTGAAAGAAATAATGCCGCATAATCTGATTTCCTGGTTCGATGCACGTACACCTCCTTTACGGACCAAGACATTGGGTCAAGAGTGATCGCGCTCTAGACCGAACACCCCCGTTGCACCTACGTGGGGGCTGAATCCGATGAGTGGCAAACTTTCAGAGTTAAAACGGACGCACAGGAGGAAAATAAATTTAGAAAAAATCATAAATATATTTACGGGCCTTGGTTCATAAAGCAAAGTCTGCATAAACATGGTACATTCACTCAAACATGATATCCTTTGAGCATTGACCTTCTACTATTCAGGCACCTGCCAGGACATCGTCGAAGTACCGCTCCGGTTTGCGATGGCCCTTGCCTTCGGGTGGGCCTTCAGTTGCCACGACTGTGGCATTCATTTTCGCCCAATGCATCTTGACACAGACAAAGGCCATCCACGCACCTTCAATGCACGCCTAGCGCTTCAAAGCTTCAACTCGGGGCAGTGCATCGGCGAGTCGCTTCACCAGGGTGAAGTAGCTGCTAGGAATGGGTTCAGCTGGCCAAAGCCGGACAATCATGTCCTTCATGGCCAGACCGGACATCCTATGCAGCTCCGACAGTTGCATCATCTGGTTGTTCAATAGCGTCGGTCGCTTTGGCGCCAGGAACTGTGACCAAATTAGCTTCTCTGTCGTGTTCCCCTCCTAGACTCGGAAGAACTGCGCCGTGTCGGTGGCACTCTTCGGAAGATCCGCAAAGGCGTCTGGAGAACTCCATAGTTGAGTGAGTAAGGCATATCTTTGACCCCCAAATTACTCTGCAAAAGAAAGGGCTTACCAGCCGCTATCTGTTCGGACTGCCAAATTTCTTCACGAGCACTCCGGGACTCGGTCCGTGCCTCCTTGGCCTCGTGGAGTGCTTTGGCGAGTTCGGCCGCTTGGGTTGTAGTCTTCTCCTCCAAAGTCTTGCATTTGCTGATGGCGCCTTTCAGCACCTACTCCACTTCGGCCGCCCTCTGTTCGTGCTGGCGGAGGGTGACCTGTTCGGTCTTTAAATCCACAACCGCTTTATCAGCGGTGGCTTTGCTCGCTTTCTCCTCCTCCTTGGCTTGGGAAAGGGCGCTTTTGAGGGTCACGACCCCGTTCACGCTACCTGCACCAATAATAACAAGCAATACATGAGTTATACTCTGAATTTGCATATTACTTCACATATATGATTAAACTCTTTTAAAAGTACACGCATACCTTGTGCCTCAGCGAACCGCTTGTTAATGCGGTTGATCTCATCATTGGCCAGCTTCAGCTTTCGATTGAGTTCAGAAACTTCAGCGGCTTGGGCAGTTGCTGCCAACAGGGAAGCCTATTCAAAAAAGAGAAAAGTATGTCGCCTTCTCCGAATTCAATGAGATCCTTTGTTCGCCTTTTTTCAAAAACAGACAGAGTATCAGGGGCTACTATCTATATACAGGTATATTTCCTTCATATAAAAATCATCTAGAGCATTACGTTGCATACCTCGAAGCCTGTTAGAACGCTAGTAAAAGCTTCGTTCAGCCCGCTCTGGGCGGACTGAACCTTCTCAACCACCACACCCATCAGGGTGCGGTGCTCCTCCATGATGGAAGCACGTCGTAGTGCTTCCATCAGAGCATTCAGTGCCTCCGGATTAGTGGAGATAGCTGTCGGAGCTGACGCTCCTCCCTCCTTCAAAGGGGGCTGCTCTCCAGATTCCGAAACCATATGGGTTTCCGGAATGGTGTCCGGCTGGGGCCCGGACTGGTCAGGGACACCGCTGTTGGTCACCATGGGGATCGCATCCCCCATGTCTTCGGTAGCCGAGGTATTACCCTCGGGCGCCGTTTCGGCCGGCTCGCTCACTACTCCATGGCCTGGTGAGGTCCTTTGGGACAACACCGTGGTGTCATCTGTGGCGGTGGGTGTCGGTGTGAAATCTGGCATATCTCGTAGTAGGGGTCCTAAGCTAGGCGTCTTGGAACGATGGTAACACGGACACAGGTTTTACCCAGGTTCGGGCCCTCTTGATGGAGGTAAAACCCTACATCCTGATTTTGATTGTATTCATATGGGATAGTACAGAGTACATGTGTCTACCACGAGATTGTTCTAATGAATATTAGATGCCTATTGACTAGCCTAGCCTCGGTTTATATAAGACACTTGAGGCCTAGGTTTTTAGGAGAGTCCTTGTCTTGGGCGCCAAGTCTTGTGCGGTCTTCTTTGTATGCGGCATGGGTTGTCCGAACTGGCCCAATAGTGAACCACCACGGGGGTCCTCGGCCCGATCTAGCTGGTCGGGAGACGACATGGTGAGTACCCCCTCGTCCAGGACACCGTTAGTAGCCCGCTGAACTAGTCTTCAAGCTGGGGATGCTCCTCGATTCTTCTGAACTGTTCTTCATCTTCATTCGTCGGTCTTGAAAACTGGTTCAACAAATCTTCTCATCTTCCATCTTGAGGATCGCCAAAGTGAATCCGAAGAGTTTACACATCGGGTATCCGAGGAGCCCTTTAAGTCTTGAGCCTTTATCAATGCCTTGTTATTTTTATGCCATACCTCGGGTTTGAAGTTGTTCCCATGCGGCAGTGTCCTCTTGCGTCCGAGCTCCAACGCCAGACTGCATTCGAGGTATCTTTCGTAGCCGAGCACCAACGCCAGACCGCTTCCGAGCTCCAATGCCGGAATGTATCCGAGCTCCAACGCCGGACTGTATCCGAAGAGTATTGTTACAGCCGAGCTCCAATGCCGAACTACGTCGAAGCTCCAACACCGGACTATATCCGAGGTGTCATAGATCACCTTGGTTCAAAAAAGTTGAAGGAGTTTAGCCGAGCTTAATGCCGGGAATGCCCTCTATGGGGCCAGCCATTGGCGCCCGAGATTTATGCTACTTCCGAGGTGGTGCACCACCCTGACAACGGGCCTATTTTTGTCAATATTTTAGATTGGTGCAATTTATTCTCTGCCGAGATATATAGCCAGTAGCCCTCAAGGTGTGTATCAGTCTAAAACCCGAGATGCACCTGAAGGATGACATAAGACCGCTGATCCCAGTAGCCCCTTAGACTCAGGTTGATTTGCAAAATCGGCCTGAGGATCAACTCCTAGCTCGGCAGAATACTTCAGGACACAAAAAGCGCTGTACAAAGTCCTCGAGACTCAGGTTGGGTGCGGCCAACCAACCTGAGGATCATAATCTCCTCAAAAACTATATTGCACTTAAATTTTCTGCATTGGATTGCCAATGTAGTAGCCCCCCAAGAATTGGGTTGGGCAACATGGCCGACCCTAGGATCGTACCTTCTCGGGAACTAGTTCAACTGTCATGTATGTTTTGACAATATTGAGGTGGGGTTCGGCAGAAAAGATGTCGAACTATAGTTTTAGAAAAGAGTTTCACCCCGAACATCTCAACCAAGAGAATGTCCTGCTTCCTGAAAGGAAAACATAAAATAGGTGAAAAGATGTTATAAGCTCAAAGGCCAAAAACATGCGTAAAAAACTTTACGTCTAGATTGAATCAAGATGTTTTGGTGCCAATAAGAAATTGGTCTTAAAATTGTACTTCCGTCGTGCTTTGACATGACAAATCCGATCTCTAGCCTTCAAGTGGGTCATCCTTCGGCTTCAACCTCCCAATCCCGAAGGTGGAGTGTTTCTCAGGCCAGATTAGCAAACTAAACGCGAGAGGCTTTAGAGAGAAACCAGGCTACCCGGCTATTGATCATACACCTGAGTCGATAAAGGAGTGGTAGAAAAAGACTGTGCAGCGACTAACAAAAACGGCTCATACTAATTCAAGAGCCCCCAAACGACTTGGGTAAAAGAATTTTATGTATAATGATTGCATGTACTAAAGTACTTATATCATATATGTGTTCACCCGAACTTTAAACGCGTCTTAGCCGGCCGTTGGCTTCTCCCTCTTCAGTCAAGGGCCGAAAAGTGTTATGTACTCCACCTGTCAAGAATATCGATGGTGTTTCCGATAACCAGGAAATCAGGCCATAGGGCTATAACAGACAAAGCGCGCTCAAGGAACTTATGCTATATTACTGACAAAGTGTAAGAAGCATCTTCGAAGAAAATAGTACCTCCATCGATACCTTTCTTCAGTTGCTCATTGTTACTATGAGACTTGAGCAATAGATTTTTTTACTCATGAGTTCCGTTGTGTGCCGACCATGATTGAAAACAATAAGAGCGCTAGCTTTCAGCTTCACCCAGTCTGAGGTCCGAGCTTGGATGACTCGATCGTGACAATCGCAGAGGTGCTCCCTTTACTCCCTAGCCAAACAATCAGGAACGTAGGGGTAAACACAGGAGCAAGGCAACCCAGCTTGCAGAACACTTAAGTCAACCTGGTGCATATTGTGGCGTAATACACGAATAAGGAACAAAGCCATACAAGTATAATCATATGCAAGAGGAAAGGCTTCATAAAGGTAGCCCAAAAGTAAACGGGGTATTTGAATTTGTATGTCACAAACAAAGTTTTGACAAGGAAGTTTTTCAAAAACAACTTTTTGTCAAAAAGTATAATGCTTGGTCGAACCGAACAAAATATAAAACTGAAAGTCTTTGAGCATGAAAGCGACTTAGCTGGTTAATGTGCTCGGTGTCGATGACGCGATTCTGGGTTGTGGCGGGACGAAGACGCCCATTGATCTGTGACAGATCCGACAAGGTTCGCAGTCCTTGGCGTGGCCGAGGTCCCAGCCCCCAAGCCTGAGGTGTCCGAGCAAGGAGTTCGGCACTCCGAAGTAGTGACACGGCTCGGCTGATGTGGTAAGGCGAAGCCCCCAGCCCGGCCGAGGCGTGATGATGACGTCGACACATCGAGGTGAACGTGTGACGCAGCCGAAGTTGTTAACACAGGGACGCGCGCCGAGGCGACGCCACAACTTGATCGATGCAGGCAAGACGGCGACACCGGCCCACAGAGTTGACCGCGTGACGCAGTCGAAATTGATTACCTGTGAAAATAAAATAGTGCAAGACAAAGGTACTAACATGTAATGATATTAATAATATCCCCTTTTTTTTAAAAGTTCTTCTGCTTAATTAACTCAAGCAAAGTAAATAATTAAATAAACATGGCCGGAGCGCCGAGGTCGGCACGGCGAAGTGGCCGCGCGGAGATGTTGGCAGAGGGACGCGCGCCGAGGTGACCACAAAACTTGGTCGGCGCAGGCGGGATGATGACACCGGCCCGCCATGACACCGTCTGCATGCATGACGTAGCACAAGAAAGATAATAATAACAAAATAAAGAAAAGAAAAATTCTTTACAAAAATTTTTATGGAGAACAAATTGCTAAAAAAAGATGTGGTCTGGCGTGAGGCCAACGTCGACACAGATCATCGGTGCAACGAGGTGACAAAATCCGAATTCGTTGGGTGCCAAGTTTATATAAGACACCGAAGGCCTAGGTTTTTAGGAGAGTCCTTGTCTTGGGCGCCAAGTCTTGTGGAGTATTCTTTGTATGCGGCATGGGCTATCTGGACTGGCCCAATAGTGAACCACCACAGGGTCCTCAGCCCGATCTAGCTGGTTGGGAGACGACATGGTGAGTACCCCCTAGTCCAGGACACCGTCAGTGGGCAGAGAGGCTCGCGGCAGCTTCTCGCTCTTTGCCATCTCAGGCGGCAGAGAGCTCCCCTCAGATAGTGAAGGGTTGGGGAGGTCGCGAGCAGGGCTGAAATACACACAATATAATATGTTATATTAAAAGCATAGAGGACTAAATACTTGTCACGAAGCCTTTGGTGCTTACGATTCGGCCTGGGGATTCGCCCTGGGAAGCCTCTTGGGGATGGGTTCGGCCTCTGAATAAAAACCATCCGAGAGGGCCACCTTCCCCCTCTTGGACGCCACCTCCTCCGGGTCTATGGAGGTTGCCCTCTTTTTATTCCTCCCATTGAGAGGGGAGTCGCTTTTCGCCTCTTCTTTCTCTTCATCTTCCTCATGGGAGGAGGGGATTTCGGTTTCTCCGGACAGTGCGTTCGAAGCACCCTTATGGCGGGGGCCGCCCTTGGCCTCCTTGCCCTTCTTCTTGGCCTTCTTCTCCGGTGCCCGATAGGGCACCGGGACCAGCATCTTCATTAGCTGGGGAGTGGCTGGATCTTCAGGCAGTGGAGCCGAACACTTGATCCGCTCCGGCTTCACTATCCAGCCCTAAGCAAGGGATGGAAAACTCATTATGCCCAATTACTTATGGACTCAATGTATGTTCGGGAATAACACACTTAATGGTGTGGCTGGATTCTCGCTGTCGAGGCTGATGTCTTCGTCTGTGGCCACGCTTTCTGGGTCTTGAAGAGCAACTTCTAGATATCTTCGTGCATTGTGCCAAAGAAGCACTTCAGGGTCCATGGACCTTCCGAATAAAACTCCCAGATGTGGGAGGGCCGGAGTTGGCAGGGAAGGACCCAGTGGAAGAGCATCACCTGAATCATGTTTGGCAGGCTGGTGTTCTTGCTTATCATGTTTGTGATGCGCTTTTGCAGCATCAAAACTTCCGCCGGAGATCCCCAGTCAAGACCCTTGTTGGTCCACAACGCGAGCCGCATAGGGGGTCCGGATCTGAACTCAAGAGTGGCTGCCCACCTGGCGCCGCGGGGTTCAGTGATGTGGAACCACTCCTGTTGCCAGACCTTAACGGTCTCCACAAAGGCCCCTTTTGGGCAAGTGGTGTTGGGGACCTTGCTCACCATGGCGCCGCCGCAGTCCGCGTGCTGCCCGTCGACCACCTTCCGCTTCACATTGAAGACCTTGAGCCATAGGCTGAAGTGTGGGGGGATACGGAGTAGCGCCTCACACACGACGATAAATGCCGAGATGTGCTGGAAAGAGTTTGGGGCTAGATCATGGAAATCTAGCCCGTAGTAGAACATGAGGCTACGGACAAAGGGGTGGAAGGGAAACCCTAGCCCACGGAATAAATGAGGGATGAACACCACCCTTTCGCTGGGCTCCGGGGTGGGGATAACTTGCTTCTTGGCAGGGAGCCTGTGCGCGATGTCCGCAGACAGATACCCCGCCTCCCGGAGCTCCTTGACGTCCTTCTCCGTGACGGAGGAGGCCTCCCACTTGCCCTTAGAGCCAGACCCAGACATGGCTGGAGAGGTTGGCGGTGGTGGGAAAGATTGAAGTTTGGGTGCTGGGGCTCGAAGATGGGAAGGCAGGAGAAGGAAGAAGGCGTGGGAAGAAAGAGGAATCTTTATCCTCTTATATAGACAGTGAATATCAAACGCCCCCCCCCTCAAGCCTTAAAACTCGCCTGTTCCCAAGGGGTCATGCGAATGGCACGGTTAGATTAACCAAACCATATTGATGAGGATCCTGCAATAAGTGGACATGATCTCTGTTTTGATAAGACGTGTCAATAGATGCTGCGCCTCTAAACGCGAAGCGGGAGGCGAAAAATTGGTTGAAATTATAAAGAGGCCAGATGTGGCGTTTCGCCGAAAAGTTGTCAGTTGACAGGCGTTATTTTGATTAAATATTTTGCCTTCATGGTTGAGGGTTGTGATTCTCGTGCAGATCCGGATACATCTCTTTCATTCAGAAGATTGCTTTGAAGTATTCAGGAGGAGGAACCCGCCTTGTAATGCCGAAGACAACATGTGTGTCGAACATGTTGTCATTGAAGACTGGTTCAGGGGCTACTGAGGGAGTCCTAGATAAGGGGGTCCTCGGGTGTCCGGGTTGTGTGATATGGGCCGGACTGATGGGCCGTGAAGATACAACGTAGAAGACCTGCCCCCATGTCCGGATAGGACTCTCCTATGCGTGGGTCACAAGACGGGCGTCCGGATATGTAATTTCCTTCTTCTGCAAACCGACTCTGTAAAACCCTAGGCCTCTTCGTTGTGTATATAAACCGGAGGGTTTAGTCCGTAGAGGCTATCAGAATTCACATAGGCTACACATCTAGGGTTTTATCCATTATGATCTCAAGGTAGATCGACTCTTGTAACCCCTATACCCATCAAATACAATCAAGCAGGACGTAGGGTTTTACCTCCATTAAGAGGGCCCGAACCTGGGTAAAAATCATGTTCCCCGTGTCCCTTGTTACCTTCGATCCTCAAACGCATAGGTTGGGACCCCCAACCCGAGATCGGCCGGTTTTGACCCCGAAATTACGCAACTTTATCCTTGTAGACGTTGTTGCACCTCCAAGTGCAGAGTCTTGTAGGACAGTAGAAAATTTCCCTCAAGTGGATGACCTAAGGTTTATCAATCCGTGCGAGGCGTAGGATGAAGATGGTCTCTCTCAAACAACCCTGCAACCAAATAACAAAGGTTCTCTTGTCTCCCCAACACACCAAATACAATGGTAAATTGAATAGGTGCACTAGTTCGGTGAAGAGATGGTGATACAAGTGCAATATGGATGGTAGATAAAGGTTTTTGTAGTCTGAAAATATAAAAACAGCAAGGTAACTAGAGGTAAAAGTGAACGAAAACAATATTGCAATGCTTGGAAACAAGGCCTAGGGTTCATACTTTCACTAGTGCAAGTTCTCTCGACAATGATAACATAATTAGATCATATAACAATCCCTCAACGTGCAACAAAGAGTCACTCCAAAGTTACTAATAGCGGAGAATAAACAAAGAGGCTATTGTAGGGTACGGAACCACCTCAAAGTTATTCTTTCTAATCGATCTATTGGGCTATTCCTATAAGTGTCACAAACAGCCCTAGAGTTCATACTAAAATAACACCTTAAGACACACATCAACCAAAACCCTAATGTCACCTAGATACTCCAACGTCACCACAAGTAGCCGCGGGTTTGATTATATGATATGCATCACACAATCTCAGATTCATCTATTCGAACCAACAAAAAGAACTTCAAAGTGTGCCCCAAAGTTTCTACCGGGGAGTCGAGACGAAAACGTGTGCCAACCCGTATGCATAAGTTCACAAGGTCACAGAACCCACAAGTTGATCACCAAAACATACATCAAGTAGATCACGTGAATATCCCATTGTCACCACAGATAAGCACATGCAAGACATACACCAAGTGTTCTCAAATCCTTAATTAAAGACTCATTTCGATAAGATAACTTCAAAGGGAAAACTCAATCCATTACAAGAAGGAAGAGGGGGAGAAACATCATAAGATGCAATTATAATAGCAAAGCTCGCAGTACATCAAGATCGTGCCATATCAAGAACACGAGAGAGGGAGAGAGGGAGAGAGAGATCAAACACATAGCTACTGGTAGATACCCTTAGCCCCGAGGGTAAACTACTCCCTCCTCGTCATGGAGACCGTCGGGATGATGAAGATGGCCACCGGTGATGGTTTTCACCTCCGGCAGGGTGCTGGAACAGGGTCCCAATTGGTTTTTGGTAGCTACAGAGGCTTGGAGCGGCGGAACTCCCGATCTAGGTTTATTTCTGGAGGATTCTATATTTATAGGAATTTTTGTGTCAAGAATAAGTCAGGGGGCCGACGAGGCGACGACAAGGACGTAGGGCGCGCCCTCCACCCTTGTGGAGGCCTCATGGCTCTTCTAGCCCAACTCTTTTGCTTAGAGGGCTTCTTCTAGTCCATAAAAAATCATCGTAAATTTTCAGCTCATTTGGACTCCGTTTGATATTCCTTTTCTGCGAAACTCAAAAACAAGGAAAAAACAGAAACTGGCACTGGGCTCTAGGTTAATAGGTTAGTCCCAAAAATCATATAAAATATCATATAAATGCATATAAAACATCTAAGATGGATAATATAATAGCATAGAACAATCAAAAATTATAGATACGTTGGAGACATATCAAGCATCCCCAAGCTTAATTACTGCTTGTCCTCGAGTAGGTAAATGATAAAAACAGAATTTTTGATGTGGAATGCTACCTAACATATTTATCGATGTAATCTTCTCTATTGTGGAAAGAATATTCACATCCATAAGATTCAAAACAAAAGTTTAATATTGACATAAAAACAATAATACTTCAAGCATACTAATAAAGTGATCATGTCTTCTCAAAATAACATGCCCCAAGAAAGCTATCCCTACAAAATCATATAGTCTGGCTATGCTCCATCTTCATGACACAAAATATTCAAATCATGCACAATCCCGATGACAAGCCAAGAAATTGTTTCTCACTTTTGATGTTCTCAAACTTTTTCAACGTTTACGCAATACATGAGCGTGAGCCATGGACATAGCACTATAGGTGGAATAGAATATGGTGGTTGTGGAAAAGACAAAAAGAAGGAGATAGTCTCACATCAACTAGGCGTATCAACGGGATATGGAGATGCCCATCAATAGATATCAATGTGAGTGAGTAGGGATTTCCATGCAACGGATGCACTAAGTTTATGAAAGCTCAAAAAGAAACTAAGTGGGTGTGCATCCAACTTGCTTGCTCATGAAGACCTAGGGCAATTTGAGAAAGCCCATCATTGGAATATACAAGCCAAGTTCTATAATGAAAAATCCCCACTACTATATGAAAGTGACAACATAGGAGTGTCTCTATCATGAAGATCATGGTGCTACTTTGAAGCACAAGTGTGGTAAAAGGATAGTAACATTGCCCCTTCTCTCTTTTCTCTCATTTTTTTTTGTTTTTTTTGTTTTTTATGGGCCTTCTCTCATTTTTTGGCCTCTTTTTTTATTTTTCATCTGGAGTCTCATGCCAACTTGTGGGGGAATCATAGTCTCCATGACCCTTTACTCAGATGGGACAATGCCCTAATAATGAAGATCATCACACTTTTATGTACTTACAACTCAAGAATTACAAACTCGATACTTAGAACAAAATATGGCTCTATATGAATGCCTCTAGCGGTGTACCGGGATGTGCAGTTATCAAGAGTGACATGTATGAAAGAATTGTGAACGGTGGCTTTGCCACAAATACGATGTCAACTACATGATCATGGAAAGCAATATGACAATGATGGAGCATGTCATAATAAATGGAACGATGGAAAGTTGCATGGCAATATATCTCAGAATGGCTATGTAAATGCCATAATAGGTAGGTATGGTGGCTGTTTTGAGGAAGGAAATGTGGTGGGTGTATGATAACCCACAAGTATAGGGGATCACAATAGTTTTCGATAAGTAAGAGTGTCGAACCCAATGAGGAGCTAAAGGTAGAACAAATATTCCCTCAAGTTCTATCGACCACTGATACAACTCTACGCATGCTCGACGTTCGCTTTACCTAGAGAAAGTATGAAACTAGAAGTACTTTGTAGGTGTTTTCGGATAGGTTTGCAAGGTAATAAAGAGCGCATAAATAAAAAGTAGGGGATGTTTAGATAAAGACACAACTAAGTTAGTTTTAGTAAAAAGCTTTTTGTTACGAGAAAGTTATTTGTCCCTAGGCAAACGATAACTAGACCGGTAATCATTATTGCAATTTTATTTGAGGAAGAGGCATAAGCTAACATACTTTCTCTACTTGGATCATATGCACTTATGATTGGAACTCTAGCAAGCATCCGCATCTACTAAAGATCATTAAGGTAAAACCCAACCATAGCATTAAAGTAACAAGTCCTCTTTATCCCATACGCAAACAACCTACTTACTCGGGTATGTGCTTCTGTCACTCACGCCACCCACCATAAGCAAATCATGAACATATTGCAAACCCTACAAAGGGAATCCCTCACGCTTGTGCGACACGGAGAGCACCATAGGACAGCACCAATAATAAAACATACAACTCAAACCAATCACGATCATCAATTAACCCATAGGACAAAACAAATCTACTCAAACATCATAGGATAGCCATACATCATTGGGACATAATATATAGCGTTGAGCACCATGTTTAAGTAGAGATTAGAGCGGGTAAAAGAGGGGTTACACTGCTGCATAGAGGGGGGAAGAGTTGGTGATGATGGCGGTGAAGTTGTTGGTGAAGATTGCGGTGATGATGATGGCCACGGCAGCGTCCCGGCGCCACCGGAAGATAAGGGGAGAGGGGGGCCCTTCTTCTTCTTCTTCCTTGACCTCCTCTCTAGATGGGAGAAGGGTTTCCCCTCTAGTCCTTGGCCTCCTTGGCGTGGGAGGGGCGAGAGCCCCTCCGAGATTGGATCTGTCTCTCTGTCTCTCTCTGTTTCTGCGTTCTCGTATTCTGCCCTTTCACCGTTTCGTATATATATGGAGATCCGTAACTCCGATTGGACTGAAACCTTCGTTGAGGTATTTTTTTCCGAAAATTAGCTTTCTTGTGACCAAAGAAGAGCATTAACCGCCTTACGGGGGGCACGAGGGTCAGGGGAGCGCCCAGGGTGGTGGGGCGCGCCCCTGCCTCATGCCTCCCTCGAGCACCGTCTCGCGTTGATTTTCTTCCCATATTTTCCAAATATTCCTCGTCCGTCTTTATCGCGCTTGGATTCCGTTTGATATGGGTTTTCTGTGAAACATAAAACATGCAACAAGCAGGAACTGGCACTGGGCACTGGATCAATATGTTAGTCCCAAAAATAGTATAAAAAGTTGCCAAAAGTATATGAAAGTTGTAGAATATTGGCATGGAACAATCAAAAATTATAGATACGACAGAGACGTATCAGTGTATGGTACCGGTGAAAGTTGTGCGGTACTAGAGACGCTAGCAATGGTGGAAGGGTGAGAGTGCATATAATCCATGGACTCAACATTAGTCATAAAGAACTCACATACTTATTGCAAAAATCTATTGGTTATCGAAACTAAGTACTACGCGCATGCTCCTAGGGGGATAGATTGGTAGGAGAAGGCCATCGCTCGTCCCCGACCGCCACTCACAAGGAAGACAATCAATAAATAAATCATGCTCCGACTTCATTACATAATGGTTCATACGTGCATGCTGTGGGAATCACAAACTTTAACACAAGTATTTCACAAATTCACAATTACTCACTAGCATGACTCTAATATCACCATCTTCATATCTCAAAACAATCATAAGGAATCAAACTTATCATAGTATTCAATGCACTTTATATGAAAGTTTTTATTATATCCCTCTTGGATGCCCATCATATTAGGACTAAGTTCATAACCATAGAAAATTACCATGTTGCTTAAAGACTCTCAAAATTATGTAAGTGAAGCATGAAAGTTCATCAATTTCTTCAGAATAAAACTACCGCCGTGCTCTAAAAAGATATAAGTGAAGCACTAGAGCAATGACAAACTACTCCAAAAGATATAAGTGAAGATCAATGAGTAGGCGAATAATTATGTAACTATGTGAAGACTCTTTAACATTTAAGAATTTCAGATCTTGGAATATTATTCAAACAATAAGCAAAACAAAATAAAATGACATTGCGAGGATAACACATATCATGTGAAGAAGCAAAAACTTAGGCTCAACCAAAACTGACTGATAGTTGTTGAAGAAGAAAGGTGGGATGCCTACCGGGGCATCCCCAAGCTTAGATGCTTCGGACTTCTTGGAATATTAATTAGGGATGCCTTGGGCATCCCCAAGCTTGAGATTTTGTGTCTCCTTAATTCCTTTGATATCACGGTTTCCCTAAATCTTAAAAGCTTCATCCACACAAAACTCAATAAGAACTCATGAGATAAGTTAGTATAAATCCATGCATAACCTTATCATTCTCTACTGTAGCAAATCACTAAAATTATTATGTGATATTTCCTACTAAATGCCTCTGCATATTTAAAACTCCTATCCTCAAATAGAATCATTAAACAAGCAAACATATGCAAACAATGCAAACATAACAGCAATCTGTCCAAACAAGACAGTCTGTAAAGAATGCAGGAGGAATCATACTTCTTTAACTCCAAAAATTCTAAAAAATTACCACACTATAGATAATTTGTTGTTACTCATTGTGTAAACATTTCAAGATTTTATCATGTTCTGACTATTCACCAATATTCAAAACACAACAACAAACTTTCTGTTTTCAAACAGCAACATATAGACTTGCAAAATAAGCATGGTAAAGGCTATAGTTGACATTTTTATTGATATAAAAGATGCAAAACATTACTCTAAATAACAGCAAGCAAATCCAAATAAAATAAAATGATGCTCCAAGCAAAACTCATATCATGTGGTGAATAAAAATATAGCCTCAAGTAAAGTTGCCGATGAACGGAGACGAAAGAGGGGATGCCATCCGAGGCATCCCCAAGCTTAGGCTTGCCACTCATTATTCCGTAGTCCATCGAATCCTTACCCAAAACTTGAAAACTTCACAACACAAAACTCAACAGAAAATCTCATAAGATACGTTAGTATAAGAAAGCAAATCACCACTCAGGTACTGTTGTGAACTCATTCAAAATATATGTTGGTCTAATATCTATTGTATTCCAACTTCTCCATGGTTCATACCCTCCGATACTACTCATAGATTCATCAAAATAAGCAAACAACACATAGAAAGCAGAATCTGTCAAAAACAGAACAGTCTGTAGTAATCTGTAACTCTCGAATACTTCGGTAACTCCAAAAATTCTGAAAAATTAGGAAAACCTGAGAAATGTGTTCATTAATCTTCTTCAAAAAGAATCAGTATTTTATCGCGCTTCTGTTAAAAATGAGAATTGTTTTCCTGAGCACAAAAGTTTCTGTTTTTCAGCAAGATCAAATCAACCATCACCATAGATCCTCCCGAAGGTCTTACTTGGCACTTTATTGAAACAAAAGCTATAAAACATGATTACTACAGTAGAATAATCATGTGAACACGCAAAAACAGTAGGGGTAAATATTGGGTTGTCTCCCAACAAGTGCTTTTCTTTAATGCCTTCTTAGCTAGGCATGATGATGTCAATGATGCTCACATAGAAGATAAGAATTGAAACATAATGAGAGCATCATGAAGCATATGACTAGCATAGTTAAGTCTAACCCACTTCCTATGCATCGGGATTTTGTGAGCAAACAACTTATGGGAACAATTATCAACTTGCATAGGAAGGTAAAGCAAGCAACACTTCAAGATTTTCAACATGTAGGGACGAAAATTGATATTATTGAGATACATAGAAGCATATGTCCCTCTATGATAATAATTTTCAGTAGAATCATTAATGAATTCAACAATATAACTATCACATAAAGCATCCTTTTCATGATCCACAAGCATAGAAAAATTATTCCTCTCCACAGAAGCAAATTTATTCTCATCAATAGTAGTGGGAGCAAACTCAACGTAAATAACTATCATGTGAGGCATAATCGCATTGAAAATTAAAATCATGATGACAAGCTTCATCGTTATCATATTCTTTATAGCATACATGTTATCACAATAATCATCATAGATAGCAACTTTGTTCTCATAATCAATTGGAACCTCTTCCAAAATAGTAGATTCATCACTAAATAAAGTCATGACCTCTCCAAATCCACTTTCATCAACATAATCATCATAAATAGGAGGCATGCTATCATCATAATAAATTTGCTCATCAAAACTTGGGGGGCTAAAAATATCATCTTCATGAAACATAGCATCCCCAAGCTTGTAGCTTTGCATATCATTAGCATCATGGATATTCAAAGAATTCATACTAACAACATTGAAATCATGCTCATCATTCAAAAATTTAGTGCCAAACAATTTATAGACTTCTTCTTCTAACACTTGAGCACAATTTTCCTTTCCATCATTTTCACGTAAGACATTAAAAAGATGAAGCATATGAGGCAACCTCAATTCCATTTTTTGTAGTTTTCTTTTATATACTAAACTAGTGATAAAACAAGAAACTAAAAGATTCAATTGCAAGATCTAAAGATATACCTTCAAGCACTAACCTCCCTGGCAACGGCGCTAGAAAAGAGCTTGATGCCTACTACACAACTTTATCCTTGTAGACATTGTTGGGCCTCCAAGTGCAGAATTTTGTAGGACAGTAGCAAATTTCCCTCAAGTGGATGACCTAAGGTTTATCAATCCGTGGGAGGCATAGGATGAAGATGGTTTCTGTCAAACACCCCTGCAACCAAATAACAAAGAGTCTCTTGTGTCCCCAACACACCCAATAGAATGGTAAATTGTATAGGTGCACTAATTCGGCGAAGAGATGGTGATACAAGTGCAATATGGATGGTAGATAAAGGTTCTGGTAATCTGAAAATATAAAAACAGCAAGGTAACTAGTTGTAAAAGTGAACGAAAACAATATTGCAATGTTTGGAAACAAGGCCTAGGGTTCATACTTTCACTAGTGCAAGTTCTCTCAACAATGATAACATAATTAGATGATATAACAATCCCTAAATGTGCAACAAAGAGTCACTCCAAAGTAACTAATAGCAGAGAATAAACGGAGAGATTATTGTAGGGTACGAAACCATCTCAAAGTTATTCTTTCTGATCGATCTATTGGGCTATTCCTATAAGTTTCACAAACAACCCTAGAGTTCGTACTAAAATAACACCTTAAGACACACATCAACCAAAACCCTAATGTCACCTAGATACTCCAATGTCAGCACAAGAATCCATGGGTTTGATTATACGATATGCATCACACAATCTCAAATTCATCCATTCGAACCAACACAAAGAACTTCATAGAATTCCCCAAAGTTTCTACTAGAGAGTCAAGACGAAAACGTATGCCAACCCCTATGCATAAGTTCACAAGGTCACAGAAGCCGCAAGTTGATCACCAAAACATACATCAAGTGGATCACATGAATATCCCATTGTCACCATAGATAAGCGCATGCAAGACATACATCAAGTGTTCTCAAATCCTTAAATACTCAATCCGATAAGATAACTTCAAAGGGAAAACTCAATCCTTTACAAGAAGGAAGAGAGGGAGAAACATCATAAGATCCAATTATAATAGCAAAGCTCGCAGTACATCAAGATCGTGCCATATCAAGAACACGAGAGAGAGTGAGAGAGAGATCAAACACATAGCTACTGGTACATAACCTTAGCCCCGAGGGTGAACTACTCCCTCCTCGTCATGGAGACCGTCGGGATGATGAAGATGGCCACCGGTGATGGTTTCCTCCTCTGGCAGGGTGCCGGAACAGGGTCCAAATTGGTTTTTGGTGGCTACAGAGGCTTGCGGCGGCGGAACTCCCGATCTAGGTTTATTTCTGGAGGTTTCTATATTTATAGGAATTTTTGATTTCGACAACAAGTCAGGTGGGTCGACGAGGCGATGACAAGGACATAGGACGCGCCCTCCACCCTTGTGGAGGCCTCGTGGCTCTTTTGGCCCAACTCTTTTGCGTCAGGGGCTTCTTTTGGTCCATAAAAAATCACCATAAATTTTCAGCTCATTTGGACTCCGTTTGATATTCCTTTTCTATGAAACTCAAAAACAAGGAAAAACAAAAACTGGCACTGGTCTCTAGGTTAATAGGTTAGTCCCAAATATCATATAAAATAGCATATAAAACATCTAAGGTGGATAATATAATAGTATGGAACACTCAAAAATTATAGATACATTGGAGACGTAACAACCATCATCAAGGCCGGCCTGCAAACCTCGATTGTGCTTAGTAGACAAAAAGTCGAGGTACTGTTGTTCACCCTCATATGCCATATCGTCTGCATCTTGGTCAGAAGGCCCGGTTCCTTCGTTATTCAACATGTTTTCTATGATCAAGTCTCCTTGTTTAATTCTAAAATTTTAATAAAATGAGAAGTGACATAAAAAAGGTCTATGGTTTGCCGGAATGCTGTTTCATTCCCGTCGCAGTAAATCCTGACACTCGATATGCCTACTTTCTAGCACAAGTCATGCCAAAATTCACGGGAAATTTCGGTATGACCTTTGCTAAAGAGTGGAGAGATTTTTGCTAGTGACATGCCCTCGAGTTTCTTATGTTTTGCCAGAATGTCGATTTATTTCCATTTCGGTGAATTTCGAGCAAACTCATATGTCCTTTTTTAGGCATGGTCATGCCAAAATTATATATATATGACTCTGAAGCATGCATTATTTATTTCATATCCCTTTTGCTTGTTATACCATGCAGTCGGTCATGAAGGTGAGTGGATGGAAGGTGGAGCGGTACATGCAATCCGCGGTGATGGACATGTATGCAAATAATCGAACTAGGATTAGATGTCCGTGTGCAAGATGCAAGGAAGGAGTCCTTTTGGACCCTTTTGATCATGGCACTTTGAAGGCGCACCTGCTGATGAGTGGTTTCATGGATGGCTATACTCAGTGGAAAAGTGAAGAAGATGATGATGATGAGGACGTCCACATGGCAGGGAATAATGACATGCGGCTATTCAAAGAAATGACCGATCGACAAGAAGACGATGGCGCCGGACATGTTGACGGGGAAGAGTCCGGAAATGACGACGATGGAGGAGAAGATTCCGGAAATGGCGAAGAAGAGTCCGGACATGGCGGAGAAGAGGTGGCGGTCATGCCGCAGTCTTCGACGCTGCTAAGTGCAGTCGTGCAGGACCCTCATGTTCGAGACCTCCTTCACGAGAGTACGAGTAGAGAGAGAGCTGCTTCTAGAGTGGAGGCCAACCTGGCGCAACTTGAAGTAGACTCGAGGACTCCATTGTATGATGGTTGCGATCCTGAGGTGAGCCGCTTGAGTTTCACGCTCGAACTTCTAAAGACGAAGGCTAAAAACAAATGGACAGACAAAAGCCTTGATGAGAATTTGAAGTTTCTACATAATAAAGTTCTAACCGAGGGGAACCTGTATCCTACTAGTGTCGAGGAGGCCAAGAAAATCGTTTTCCCTTTTGATTTGCCGCACATTAGGTACCACGCATGCATCAATGATTACATCATTTATTGGGGGGAGCACGCGGGAAAAACCAGTTGTCTAGTGTGCAATGCTTCTTGATACAAGAAGGCAGGAATGAAAGCTCCTCATAAAGTTGTATGGTACTTTCCGATCACTCCCCGTCTGCAGAAGTATTTCGTAGATCCTAAGGAAGCAAAGCTCATGCGCTGGCACGTGGAGTAGAAGAAGCCCATCGATGGAGATGATCCGAGGCTGAGACACCTTGTAGATGGTAGCCAGTGGAGAGCATTCGACGTTGTATATGGATTTGCTGCAGAATATCCAAGGAACATCGTGCTTGGTGCGAGTACCGATGGCATGAATCTGTTTGAAAACCAGAACACCAACCACATCACATGGCCTATGTTTGTATGGATGCACAACCTACCCCCATGGAAGTGCATGAAGACAAAGTGCATACACATGAGCATGCTGATTCAAGGGCCGAAACAACCGGAAACTAGTATTAACCTATACATGGAGCTTCTGCAAGAGGAGCTAGACACCTTATGGGAAACACCGGCATGGACATGGGACGCTAGCAAAGGAGAATATTTCCATATGAGAGCTGCGCTAATGACGATGGTGCACAACTATCTCGGTTACGAGCACACCTTAGCCTAGGTGTGCCATGGATACTATGGATGCACGAGGTGCATGGATGATACAACGTCTCAGCAGCTTACATCAACGAAAGATGACGGGTCCGGGAAAATCGTGTACATGGGGCATCGTAGATGGCTCGAGAAGGATGACCCATGGAGAAAGCATGGATATCTATTCAATGGGTTGGCTAAGCTTCGAGGACCACCACGTAAGAGGAGCGGCGCTGAAATCGACGAGCTGTTGTGAAACTGGGAACAATGCCCCGCGCCAGGAAAGATCAAAAGGTGCCGGAGCTGCTGCTGAAGGTATGGAAAATGAGGTCTATTTTCTAGGACTTGGAGTACTGGCCCAATCATGACACACCTCATTGCCTTGATCCAATGCATATCACGAAGAATGTACTCAAGAGCTTGCTTGGCACACTGGTGAACATGCCGGAGAAGACCAAGGATGGGCCGAAGGCAAGGAAAGACTTGGAAGATTTGAAGATCAGGAAAGATCTCCACCGTAAAAAGTTGATGGAGGAGACGGAGACGGAGATGGAGGAGGGGAAGAGGGGCAGAAAAGTCAGCAAGAAGGAGGAGAATTATTGCCCCCCTTCTTGCTTCACCTTAAGTGTGAAGGAGATCGATTAATTCATCAAGTTCCTTATGGGAATCAAAGTCAATTCCGGTTACTGTTCAAAGATAAGCAGATTTCTAGACCCCAAGAAGAAAAGGTTCAGCGGGATGAAGTCTCATCACTGTCACGTGATGATGACACAGATACTCCTGGTTTCCATTAGAGGGATAATGGAGAAGCACATCCGTGACATGCTTACTGGTCTTTATAACTTCTTCGACGTTATATCTCGAAAGTCCATAAGTGTGAAGCATCTCCGAGGGCTACAGGAAGAGATCATTGTCATACTATGTGAGCTTGAGATGTACTTCCCACCCGCGTTCTTTGACGTCATGGTGCATCTGTGTCTCCACATCGTGGACGACATCATCGACCGCGGGCCGACATTCCTTCATAGCATGATGCCATTTGAGAGGATGAATGGGGTCATCAAAGGATTCGTTGGTAACATGTCCCATCCAGAAGGGAGCATCGTCTAGGGGTATCTGACGCATGAGTGCATCTCCTTTTGCTAGGATTATATAAGCGTCGAAGACCCTGTTGTTGGTTGGCCCATCAAGAAGCACGATGGGAAGCTCGAAGGAGATGGTCATAGCAACGGCCGGAGGGAATTGCACACGGACTACTAGGATAGACGGAACGACTTTGACAGGGCTAACTTAATAGTGCTACAACACCTAGATGTGGTAGATGATTATGTGGCACAACACAAAGAAACCATTGCAAAGAAGTACCATGATAAGGGGATGCTCAAGATGGACGACGAAGTTACTGTAGAGCACAAGGCCACTTTCTTGCGCTGGTTTAAATAGCAAGTTCTTGAAAATCCCCCGGAAAGAGGGCAGTTCGGACGGATTGCTCATACACGCCTTAGCACATGGCCCCGCGCCCAAGCTCGCGACCTATCAGTCCTTTGCAGCTTAGCTGCCACTTGTGTTGAAGAAGAAGAAGGAGTTGTATCCCTGACTCTCTTCTTGGAAGCATCGCACTTGAGCTGAGCGGCTTCTTGCTTTAATGCCATATTGTAGAACTCATCATACTTTTTCGGCTCAAAAAGCACGAGGGCTAGTTACAGATCTTCTCTAAGGCCACCTCTGAACTGATAAATCATGCTCTTCTCGTCAGGGACGTCTTGCTTGGCGAAGCGAGCGAGCTTCTGGAACATGATGTTGTATTGGTAAATAGACAAGTTGCCTTGCTTCAGATTGCAGAACTCCTCACGCTTGCTCTCAGCAACACTCTGAGGAATGTGGTGAGCTCTGAAGTCTTGGCGGAAATCATCCCAGGTAATCACATGACCTCGTCTGGAATCTTTGTATTGTTGATACCACTCTGCAGCTTGGTCTTTGAGTTGGAACGAGGCAAACTTGACAAAATCCTCAGGCCTGACGTTACTGCACTTGAAATGTTTGTAGATACCCACGAGGCAATCATCAGCGTCTGTGGCCTCGACACAGTTACTGAAGGTCTTTGGCTGGTTTGCGAGGAACTAGTTGAGTGTAGCAAACTGAGTTTGATTGTTGCCATTGCCTTGATTTCCTTGGTTGCGCTCTTGCAAGAGTTGCATAATCAGCTGCGTGTTGGCGTTGGTAGCGACCGTCATAGCTTGCCATGCCTCCGGAGGTGGAGGTGGTGGTGGTGGTTCCGGATTCTGACGCGTTGGAGGAGCCATCCTGAAGAGGGTGACATCCGTTAGCATCTTGACAGACATATATTCAAGCTGAATCAAATGATCAAAATTGCAACATATAGCCTTAACATTCAAACAAGAATGAACAAATGAATTCAAATTAAATGGTCACACTTCCATAAATTGAGAAGCCGCTTAGATAGAGGAAGATGAATAAAACAACAAGGTATGGATATGAACAAATACTTGGTGAGGATTACCCAATCACAAACCAATTATCTGCGGAAGAAATACTAGAGCTACATGAATTCCCACCTATGAAACTCCCGAAATTTTCTGGTTATGCAATCAGGTGTTGGGGATACAGGGGAAGCATAATATCTCACCCAAAACTAGCAAATCCTACATCCAGCTGTATCCATCCTTCAACACATAACCAAGAAACCTTCGGAAATCATTTACCTCAACCTTCGAAAAGCATCTGTTATACGAGTTATGGGAATACTCCCGAACTCCCGCCCCAGTACTGGGTGGTGTCGAGGTTATCTCACCAACAACTGCATAAAAGAGATTTTCGATGTCGACGAAACTCAGGTATTCCAGAACTGCAACGATAAAATTGTGATGACAACACCTCGGAGCTCAACTCCCCGGGACACTGCCACAACCCCTAAATGTCAGGAGGCACCAAGAACAATGTTCTCGTCACAAAACCATCGGGACGATTCCAAGATACCCGCATGATCCTAAATTTTTTTTAGTGAAATTTGAGAAGAGAAGAGTCAAAACTCTATGTCAGGATGCCTCACCAGAGCGACAAAGGTACTGAGGAGTAAAAGGAATCCTACTCTCTGATATATATAATCCTAAAAGACTCAAAATATTTTCTAGACACAATAATGCCAGTGATTCAATCAAGCAGGGGGCTCCTAAGTCGGGGAAGGCTCTGATTACCAACTTGTAACACCCACGATGTGGCTATATCTCCCACGTGTCGGAGCACGACTTAGAGGCATAACCGCATTGTAAGCAATGTCGCAAGAGGGGTAATCTTTACACATCCCATGTACTGAATAAGAAAGAGGTACATAGTTGGCTTACAATCGCCACTTCACCCAATACATAAATATAGCATTACAATCATCCAAATACAATCAAGGTCCGACTACGGAACCAAAATAAAGACGACCCCAAATGCATAAGATCCCCGATCGCCCCCAACTGGGCTCCACTACTGATCGTTTGGAAAGGAAACGTAGTATCGTCTTGAGTCCTCATCGAACTCCCACTTGAGTTTAGTCGCATCTCCTGTAATGGTATCATCGGCACCTGCATCTGGTTTTGGAAGTAATCTGTGAGTCACGGGGACTCAGCAATCTCACACCCTCGCGATCAAGACTATTTAAGCTTATGGGTAGGGAAAAGGTATGAGGTGGAGCTGCAGCAAGCACTAGCATATATGGTGGCTAACATACGCAAATGAGAGCGAGAAGAGAAGGCAAAGCATGTTCGAGAATCTATGATCGAGAAGTGATCCTAGAACTACTTACGTTCAAGCATAACACGTGACCGTGTTCTCTTCCCGAACTCCGCCGAAAAGAGACCATCACGGCGACACACGCGGTTGATCCATTTTAATTAAGTTAAGTTTCAGGTTCTCTACAACCGGACATTAACAAATTTCCATCTGCCCATAACCGCGGGCACGGCTTTCAAAAGTTCAAATCCCTGTAGGGGTGTCCCAACTTAGGCCATCACAAGCTCTCACGGTTAGCGAAGGATATTCCTTCTCCCAGGACGGCCAGATCAGACTCGGAATCCCGGTTACAAGACATTTCGACAATGGTAAAACAAGACCAGCAAAGCTGCCTGAATGTGCCGACAAATCCCGATAGGAGCTGCACACATCTCGTTCTCAGGGCACACCGGATTGTCCAAGGTCCCAGTAGGCCAACCCAGAGTTGCCCCTGGTGGCCACTGGCAGCTGACAGGTTGGACCAACACTTAGAGGAGCACTGGCCCGGGGTTTAAAATAAAGATGACCCTTGAGTCTGCGGAACCCAAGGGAAAAAGGCTAGCTGGAAAATGGTAAAACCAAGGTTGGGCCTTGCTGGAGGAGTTTTATTCAAGGCGAACTGTCAAGGGGTTCTCATTATAACCCAACCGCGTAAGGAACGCAAAATCAAGGAACATAACACTGGTATGACCGAAACTAGGGCGGCAGAGTGGAACAAAACAACAGGCATAAGGCCGAGCCTTCCACCCTTTACTAAGTATATAGATGCATTAAAGTAAACAAGTTATTATAATGATATCCCAACAATAAACATGTTCCAACAAGAAACAAACCCCAATCTTCACCTGCAACTAGCAACGCTATAAGAGGGGCTGAGCAAAGCGGTAACATAGCCAAACAACGGTTTGCTAGGATAAGGTGGGTTAGAGGTTTGACATGGCAATATGGGAGGCAAGATAAAGCATGTGGTAGGTATCGCGGCATAGGCATAGCAATAGAGCGAGCAACTAGCAAGCAAAGATAGAAGTGATTTCGAGGGTATGGTCATCTTGCCTGCAAAGTTCTACGAGTTGACATAAGCTTGATCCTCGTAAGCGTTCTCAAAGGGTTCCTCAATCACGTACTCGTCTCCCAGCTCTACCCAAAGGAAGAACACAAACAAAGGGAACCACGATTAACCACGATGCAATGCGCAAGCAACATGATGCAAAACATGGCATGATATGTGGGACGTAATATGCAATGCATATGCATGATCCGGAAGGAAACGATTGAACCAGGCCTCAACTTGGCAAACCAAGAGTGCCTCTGGAAAGATTAGTTGATTTCAGTCGAAATCGATATAAAGATCACCGGAATCGGATGCACGGTTTGCAAATGGCAAGCAAAACAATAATGGCACTATTCTGTGATTAACAGCACGATGCCATCTAAAATGCATCAAGAAAATAAGCTACTGCACTCTAACATATCAAAGCACATGGCAGTAATCTGCTCAAGATGCTTGACAAAAGATGAACACTGAGCTACGGCTAAATCACACAATAGCAGGTTCAAACAAGCATGGCAAAAGTGCAAAAGATATCAGGTTCACAGACTTGGTGAAAATAACAACATGTCAGGATTTAACACAAGGAAGCAATGTTTAGAGCAATATAACACCATGCTACAGGAACATATCATGGCAAAGCAAAGCATGGCATGGAACTACTCAAAGCATATAACAAAAGTCCCTTACCGACCATAAGCCAAAAGGGATCAGAAGATACTATGGCAACCATGTAAACATAGCAAGTTCCGTTAACAGATTCAGACTTAGCAGAAAACTGGACATGGCAAAAACAAAGTTACGTAGGCATGTTTGCGAGCTCGATGCACTTACCACAAGGCATTGCATGACAAACTAAGCATACAAGTATTTCAATACCGCCTATGATGATGGAGGATGATGATGATGACCCAAACAAGTATTTCAATACCGCCTATGATGATGGAGGATTGATGGCTCAGGACGGTGAAGACTCATGCTATGAGCGTGGAGATGTTGACTTGATGCTGCCTGATTTGCCGGAGCCGGAACGTCCTAAGGAGGAATGCAAAAAGTCTATCTTCGAGTGATCCTCGCAGGAGACGCCTCCAGATGTCGCCTGTACCCAGCAACCCCTCGAGGCCCGTCCACTGATTATCCCGACGACACTGGGGTGGTGGTTAGGGAAGGTATGGTGGGATCACTACCGCCACCCACCAAGAAGCAAAGGAGGAGACCGGACTAGAAAGGCCCTATAGGAGCCAGAGCTCCTTCAAGCAGCCAGCCGCCTCTGGAGCCCCAGGTGGTAGACAGAATACCTGTCGAAGGTGCGCAGCGCTTCCATGTCGCCGGCCAGCCGATCCTACCTGCAAAAGCGCTAGAGCACATACTGAACAATGATCTAAGGAGACTCTATGAAGATGTGCTGGCTAGAGAGAAAAGCCTTCTAGTCGCAGAAAAACCAGGATACCCGCTTTACGTGGCTCAGGTGCCGGGTGGGAGCTTGTACGTCGATAGATGGCCCGCGAATAAGTTCATCCTGCGATTTGACTACATCTACGACATGTTCCACATGACCAAGCTGGATTTCCAGTTCATCTGCATGTATGCGCTCTATCTGAACTGCTTCATCAGGGTCGAGAACATCAAATATATGTGTGTCGCGGACCCATTCTATATGCACAAGAGCTTCTTGGCAGTTTGCAAAGAGCACCGTGACTATGCGAGAAAGTACCTCGGTGAATTCATGATCGCTAATAAGGACAAGGAAGTGATTCTCTTGCCTTATCATCCCACGTAATTCATCCGCACATATCCTTTCGTAAGTGTTAATCCTTCCTTTGCAAGCATAGAGGCTTATTTGAGGTGTACTTAATTTGCGCAGCGGGGGGGGGGGCGCCGTCCTCATCGTTCTGTCCCCGGAATATTCCCATGCGATGTACTTGGACTCATCGAAGAACCTCGGGAAAAAGGATTACAAGAACATAAATACTGTTCTCGATAGTGCCCCATTACCTTCAGCCTGTCTGGTGGATATATCAAGGTGAAAAAGTACAGGAATCGCGGGCTGGCTTTCGGTCATAAGACCGACTTCTGCTGCATCCAGCAACCGCACACAAGTATGGCTGATGGATTCTACCTCATGCATCACCTGCTCGAGTACAGAAGGGATAATCAATGCCTTCACATGTCACCTACTACCATGCCGAGATTGTCAGCTGGGCCACAAGCATAGGAAGGACACCGGATCATCAAATCAGAGTTGAGTTTTATCACGTACAGTGTGAACTTGCCCAAGTGATCCTGAAGCAGGTCCTCGAACCAACAGGGATGTTCTACCATGGGCAAATCACGCGGGAAGATGTCCGAGCACTGCTAACCACTCAGCGTCTGGACCAGAAGCCTTTCAAGAAGCTCGGGTGCTTCCTCCCTGACTATCAAGATTGGACCGTCGACATGGAGGACTGATTGTTGATGACAATGTGTCACTACTGTCTTTCTATGGCAAAACTTTGAATTTATGCACGGCGAAACTATGTGATGTAACTAAACAGTGGTCCTGAACTAGCGTAGATCGCTCTAGTTAATTAGTTTGGGTATGAGGAACTTTTTCATTTATGTTACTATTGGTTGCTTGTATTTTCCTCCCGGTTACCTCTGTGTTTTCTTAAGTACATTATGTTGCATATTAGCGTTCAGTTCATCAACTCATGATGCGGGTACATAGATCAGAGATGGCGAAGGGCTACTACGTTGTGTACATTGGGAGGGTTCTAGGAGTCTACGACCACTGGGCAGCCGCTCAGGCCCAGGTGCACAGGTACCCGGATGCTAGCCATAGTGGATTCGACAACAAAGCCGAAGCGGAAAGTAGTTACTTGAGGTGGACACTCCAGCATGAGCAGGGGCGGGACCACCGGTACTACATAGTCATGCTCTTGCTCATGCTGATCGCTCTTCTCTTTTACATCATGGTTTAGATAGAGATGATGAAACTTGTGTGTGTGCCATGACCATGCAGTTGCACTTATTCGAGACATGACATTATCGCACTTGTGTATCGCTATTTTCGAGATGAGATGATATTTGTGTTGAATGATGATGATGATGATGATGATAATGGTATGATGAAACTACTGTATGTCTATGATATGATGAGAATAGTGTGTGTTTAGTATGATCTGATGAAACTATTGTATAGAACCTGTATAAATACACCACAAATACATAGGGGGTGAGGGTCGGCGAAAGCAGGAACATTAGTAGTAGCGCTGGAGAGCACCTAGCAGTAGCGTTGGCTTAGCAGCAACGCTTCAATTAAACAAGCGCTACAGATAGTTATCAGTAGCGCTGGTCCAGGCAGCGCTACTGCTAACAATACTTAGTAGTAGCGCTGCCTATACCAGCGCAACTGCTACAACTTAGCTGTAGCGCGCTAGCAGTTGCGCTGGACCCAGCGCTACTGCTATGCATATTTCAAGTGCTACTACTAGGGTTTTCCCTAGTAGTGCATGTCCAAAACATCACATGTCCAAATATGACATGTCCAAATTCCAAATATGACATGTCCAAATCACATGTCCACTTCAAATTTGCATATAACTGGAAGAAAAATATAGAAATTGAAGAAAAATGCAAGAAGTCATTTTTCTTCACAATATTTGAAACTAAATTCAGCCTACCTAAATTTGAAACTAATTTTTTTCCTTTAACTAGGGTTCATACTAATTATGTTTTTTTAAATAGCAACAATTTCTTAAACTAAAAAATTTAAATAGCAACAATTGCTTTAACTAATCTGTCCTAGGGTTCATACTAATTCATCCTAACTAGCACTAAATAGCTAGGGTTCACATAAATCAACATTCCGTGGAACTTGAAGAAAAATGCAAGGAACCAATATAATCAGTTCTGTTTTTTCTTTTAACTACACCTGAAACACCTAACCCTAAATTTCAAAACAAAGCTAAATTTATATCCTAATCTGAAACCTAGGCTTCATACTAACTAGGGTTAATCCGAACTAGGGTTCATACTAACTAGAGTTCAAATTGCACCTAGGGTTCATAATGTAGCCTAACTAACCTAGGGTTCATAATATAGCCTAACTAACCTAGGGTTCAAATGACATAGGGTAGAGAGAGAAGAGGGGAGGGGAGAGGAGGGCTCATAGCGGGGAGGTGGTTGTCGGGGGAGATGGCGGCGAGGAGGTGGAGGAGGAAGGGATGAGGCTGGTGCGGTGGTGGTTGTCCGGGGAGACGGTGGCGCGTCGGCGACGAGGCGCAGTGAGCGACGAGGTTGGCGCACCAGAAGCGAGGCGGCGACCCAGCGAGTGCTCCGGTGATACTCGAGGGGAGGGGCTTCGGCGATGCTCAACGACAGGGGATCCTACGGCGAGGGTGGTGGCAGAGGCGAGGGGAGGGGCTCCGTCGGCGGGGGCACGGAGAGAGGGCCGGTTGGGATTTGGGGGAGGAAGCAGAGGGGAGGGAAGCCCGCGCATGGTGGTTATGTCATTGTAGCAGTAGCACGCTTCCAAAAACGCGCTATAGCTAGCAGTAGCGCTTTTCAAGAAAAAGCACTACTGCTAACACTAGTAGCTATAGCACTTTTCTTCAACGGGCGCTTCTACTATTGTTTTCATTTTTTCTTTTCTTTTCCTTTAATTTCTTTTATTTTGTTGTTCTTTTTTTTATTTTCTTCTTATTTTCTTTTCCTTTTCTGCCTTTCCTTTCCTTTTCTTCTTTTCCTTTTCTTTTCTTTTCCTTTTTTTCTGAGAGCCCGAACGAAGGGAAGGTGATACAATGTATATAACTAAGGCGATAGATATTGCATCATTTGACCCATAACGGTTAAGTGTGCTATATAAAATAGGAACATATATATATATATTACATCATTTGACCCATAACGGTTTCTCAGCGTCGACGTTTTCGTTTTTGAGTGAGCTTCTTTCCCTTCTTGTTCGTTGACGAATAATTGAGCCCCTCATTGTGACTTTTCCTTTACCATGGAGTATGATCTTTCTTAGGTTATGTAGTATTGATTCTTCTTTTGACGTATACTCATCGTCATCGTCATCTTCCCTCATCGGGTTTTTGTACTGGTCGTAGTCTTCCTCGTTGGCGGCTCCATACATTCCAATGATGTTCCTTTTGCCTCTCCTCACGACAACATGGCTGGGATTGCTCGGGTCGGTTATGAAGAAGCATTGTGTCACGTGCTTAGTTTGTACCCATGGCTCATTTTTGTGATTGCGTTCACGGTAGCGCTCTTGGCGTCGGGTATAGTCATGGTAGTGAAATACCGGTTTTCTCTTTCGACATTCTTAGCACATCTGACACGGAACATCATCGCGCTGTGGAGTCCAGAGTAGTCAAGATCCTAGATCTCCTCGACCCTTCCATAAAATCTCTTAGTTACGCCGTTGTCGCTGCCGGTCATGCATTCCATTGTCACCCCTGAGTTCTGAAAATCACTGTTCATATCTTTGGCCTCTGTGTAGAACGTGTATCCGTTGATATCGTATGCCTGATACGTGACGAGGTTGGGCGAGGGGCCATGTGCTAAGGCGTATATGAGCAATCCGTCCTTAGAGCCCTCTTCCGGGGGATTAGCAAGAATATTCTCTTTGAACCAATGCAGGAAAGTGGAGTTGTGCTCTCTAGTAACTTCGGCGTCCATCCTGCATAGCCCCCGGTCACGATACTTCTTTGTGATAATTTCTTTATGCAGTGTCACGAAAGGATCTACCTAGTCTTGGTGTTGTAGCACTACCAAGTTTGCTCTGTCAAAGTCATTGCGTCGATCTTAGTAGGCCACATGCAGTTCCCTACGACCGTTGGAGTGGCCTTCTCCTTCGAGCCTCCCAACGTGCTTCTTAATGGGTGAACCAACACCAGACGGACGGTCTGCTCTATATAGAAAATTCTCGCCGAAAGAGATGCACTCTTGTGCCAGCTAGCCCTCGACGATGCTTCCATCCAGATGGGACATGTTACGGACGATGATCCCGTTCATCCTCTCGAACAACATCATGTTGTGGAGGAATGACGGCCCCAGGTCTATTATGTCATCCACAATATAGACACACAGATGCACCATGACGTCAAAGAAGGCAGGCGGGAAGTACATCTCAAGCTCATTTAGTATCACAACGATCTCTTCATGTAGCCTTCGGAGCTGGTTCACACTGATCGACTTTCGAGAGATGACGTTGAAAAAGTTGTAGAGACCAATAAGCGTGTCACGGACGTGCTTGTCCATTATCCATCTAAGGGAAACATGTAGTATATGTGTCATCATCACATGACAGTCATGGGACTTCATACCGCTGAACCTTTTCTTCTTCGTGTCTAGAAATCTGCTTATCTTCCCACAGTAGACGGAAGTAACTTTGTTTCCGGTAAGGCACTTGAAGAATTGATCGATATCAGCCAGACTTAAGGTGAAGCAAGAAGGGGGGCAATAAAACTCTTCCTTTACTTTTTTCCCTTCTTCTCCCGCGCCTCTGTCTCTGTCTCTATCTCCTCTGACTTTTTACAAAGCGGCATGTGCAGATCTATCCTGATCTCCAAATCATGCAAGTCTTTTCTTGCCTTCGGCCCATCCTTGGTCTTATCTGGCATGTTCATCAGTGTCGCAAGCAAGCTCTCAAGGACATTCTTACATATATGCATTTGATCAAGGTAATGAGGCGTGTCAAGTTTGTGTCAATACTCCAAGTCCTAGAAAACAGACCTCGTCTTCCAAACCTTCAGCAGCGACTCTGGCGCATTTTTCATCGTCTTTCCTGGCGCGGGGCACTGTTCCTAGTTTTTCAACAGCTCATCCATTTCGGCGCCACTCCGCTTACGTGGAGGTCCTTGATGCTCAGCCTCACCATTGAATAGATCTCCATGGTTTCTCCATGGGCCATCCTTATCGAGCCATCTTCGATGCCCCATGTATGCGATTTTCCCATACCCACCATCTTTCCTCGATGTTAGCTGCTGAGACATAGTATCATCCATGTACCACGTGCATCCGCAATATCCATGGCACACCTGGCTTGCAACATATCAAACGGATTCATGCCATTGGTACACGGGCTGAGCACGATGTTCCTTGCATCACATGCGAAATACCGATATTCATCGTTGAACGCTCTCCACTGGCTTCCATCCATGAGGTGTCTCAGCTTCGGATCATCTCCATCGTCGGGCTTTTTCCTCTCCGCTTGCCAATGCATGTGCTTTGCTTCCTTGGGATATACAAAATAATATTGCAGACGGGGAGTGATCGGTAAGTACCATACAACTTTCTGGGGATATTTCTTCCCGACCTTCTTGTATCGAGAAGCATTGCACATCAAACATCAGGTTTTTTCTACGTGCTCCTTCCGATAAATTATGCAATCGTTGATGCATGCATGGTATCTAACGTGTGGCAGATCAAGAGGGCACACGATCTTCTTGGCCTCATCTACACTAGTAGGACATAGATTTCCCGTGGGAAGAGCATCCTTTAGGTACTTGAGAAGCTCATCGAGGCTAGTGTTGGTCCATTTGTTTTTAGCCTTCGTCTTCAGGAGTTCTAGTGTGAAACTCAAGTGGGTCACCTCGAGATCGCAACCATCATACAATGGAGTGTTCGAGTCTACCACCAGTTGCTGCAGCTTGGCCTCCTCTCTAGAAGCAGCTCTGTCAGTACTCATCTCCTTGCGAAGAAGTGCTTGAACATGAGGGTCCTACCCGATTGGACTTAGTACCGACGAAGTCTGCGGCGTGGAGTCCATGTTTTATCCGCCGCCATGTCCGGGCCCTTCTCCTCCGCCATGTCCAGCCCCTTCTCTGCCACCATTATCGGTCATCTCTTCATCTTGCCCCGCGTCGTCATTGCCTGCCCTGTTGGCGTCCTCATCATCATCATCATCCTCATCTTCAATTATCCGCCGAGTATAGCCATCCATGAAACTAGTCATGAGCAGGTGTGCCATCACACGACCATCATCATAGGGGTCGAGCCAAACTCCTCCTTTGCATCTTCGACATGGACATAAAATCTCTGTCAGGTTATTTTCTTTCATGTCCTGCACCACCGACCGCAACCACCTATCCACCATCGTTCCACTGACCATCATGAACGCTTGCACGGTAATAATAAACATATTGATTATAAAAATGCATGCATGCATCAAAGTCATACAAAAATTCGGCACGACCTTCCCAAAAAATAGGACATATAGAGTTTGCCCAGAATTCACCGAAATGGAAATAAATCAACATTTCGGCAAAACATAGGCAACTCGCAAGCACAATCCTGCGGCAACTCATGCCACACACACAATTTCCATCATATCGCCCGATTATGTCATATCGCACACATACACATATTTCCTTTCTTGTAAAAGCATATACTTTTAATCAGCTATCTCCAGATCGAGGATGGTGATGATGATGTCGATAGGTGTCGCCACACACAACTATGGAATGATCAAAAGTGGACAAAGCTCTTCTTGAAAAGTCTAGATCTAGTTAGGGAGGTACATAGGTCACTTCACTACATGCTAGATCTACCTAGCTAGCTAGTTTGGGGGAGACAAGTTCAACTAGTGGAGGGGGAAGGAAAAAGAGAAAGGAGATGCATTAATGGAGGTGGTGTAGTTAGCTAGGAGTAATAAAGAGAGAGAAAGATAGGTAGAAGAAGGAGAGTAATCGAGGGGAGAAGTAGTGAGGAAGATGCAAAGTGAGGGAGAGAGGACGTGGGGGCTAGGGGAAAGTTAAGAAAGAGAAGATGGGGGAGGGGGAGCGGGAGGAAAAAGGTGGTGGATGCGGTTTAGCAGTAGCGCTGGGTGTAAAACGCGCTGCTGCTAATAAGATGGCAGTAGCCACTTCTGGCAGAGGCGCTATTGCTAAGCAGGGCCCGCCATGTGGCCAGGTTCAAAATTAACAGTAGCGCCCCGCACAAAAAGCGTGCTACTACTATTACAGTAGCAATAGCGCGGTTAATGTGGGTGTGCTACTGCTAAACCTAGCATGGCGGGAACGGTCGGGCAATTTTAGTAATAGCGGGTTCTACCGAGCCGCGCTACTGCTAAGTCAGTAGCAATAGCGCATGTTAATGGACCGCGCTACTACTAATTAGCAGTAGCGCCCCTTCTTGTCCAGCGCTACTGCTAAGATTCTGTGTATAAGGTTTTCCCTAGTAGTGATAGGTGGAATAGAATATGGTGATTGTGGAGAAGACAAAAAAGAAGGAGATAGTCTCACATCAACTAGGCATATCAATGGGCTATGGAGATGCCCATCAATAGATATGAATGCGAGTGAGTAGGGATTTCCATGCAATGGATGCACTAGAGACATAAGTTTATGAAAGCTAAAAAAAGAAACTAAGTGGGTGTGCATCCAATTTGCTTGCTCACAAAGACCTAGGGCAATTTGAGGAAGCCCATCGTTGGAATATACAAGCCAAGTTCTATAATCAAAAATTCCCACTAGTATATTGAAGTGACAACATAGGAGACTCTCTATCATGAAGATCATGGTGCTACTTTGAAGCACAAGTGTGGAAAAGGATAGTAACATTGCCCCTTCTCTCTTTTCTCTTTTTTTGTTTGGATTCTTTGGCCTCTCTTTTTGTTGGCTTCTTTGGCCTCTCTTTTTTCTCACATGGGACAATGCTCTAGTAATGAAGATCATCACACTTTTATTTACTTACAACTCAAGAATTACAACTCAATACTTAGAACAAAAATATGACTCTATATGAATGCCTCTGGCCATGTACCGGGATGTGCAAGGACACAAGAGCGACATGTATAAAAAAATATGAAAGGTGGCTTTGCCACAAATACTATGTGAACTACATGATCATGCAAAGCAATATGACAATGATGAAGTGTGTCATAATAAACGGAACGGTTGAAGTTGCCTGGCAATATATCTCGGAATGGCTATGGAAATGCCATAATAGGTAGGTATGGTGGTTGTTTTGAGGAAGGTATATGGTGGGTGTAAGGTACCGGCGAAAGTTGCGTGGTACTAGAGAGGCTAGCAATGGTGGAAGGGTGAGAGTGCGTATAATCCATGGACTCAACATTAGTAATAAAGAACTCACATACTTATTGCAAAAATCTATTAGTTATCGAAACAAAGTACTACGCGTATGGGGGATAGATTGGTAGGAAAATACGATCGCTCGTCCCCGACCACCACTCATAAGGAAGACAATCATTAAATACCTCATGCTCCAACTTCGTTACATAATGGTTCACCATACGTGCATGCTACGGGAATCACTAACTTTAACACAAGTATTTCTCCAATCCACAATTACTCAGTAGCATGACTCTAATATCACCATCTTTATATCTCAAAACAATCATATGGAATTAAACTTCTCCTAGTATTCGATGCACTTTATATGAACGTTTTTATTATATCCCTCTTGGGTGCCTATCATATTAGGACTAAATTCATAACCAAAGAAAATCACCGTGTTGTTTAGAGAGACTCTGAAAATAATATAAGTGAAGCATGAGAGTTCAATAATTTCTACAAAATAAAACCACCGCAGTGCTCTAAAAAGATATAAGTGAAGCACTAGAGAAAAATTGCCTAGCTCAAAAGATATAAGTGAAGCACATAGAGTATTATAATAAATCACGATTCATGCGTGTCCCTCTCAAAAGGTGTGTACAGCAAGGATGATTGTGGAAAACTAAAAATCAAAGAATCATATCATACAATACGCTCGAAGCAAAACACATATCATGTGGTGAATAAAAATGTAGCCTCAAGTGAAGTTACCGATAAACGAAGACGAAAGAGGGGGTGCCTTCCGGGGCATCCCCAATCTTAGGCTATTGGTTGTCCTTGAATATTACCTTCGGGTGCCTTGGGAATCCCCAAGCTTAGGCTCTTGCCACTCCTTATTCCATAGTCCATCAAATCTTTTACCCAAAACTTGAAAACTTCACGGCACAAAACTCATCAGAAAATCTCATGAGATCCGTTAGTATAAGAAAATGAATCACCACTTATCGTACTATTGTGCACTCATTCTTTATTTATATTGTTGTAATATCTACTATATTTCAACTTCTCCATGGTTAATACCCCCCGATACTACCCATAGATTCATCCAAATAAGCAAACAACACAAAGAAAATAGAATTTGTCAAAAAACAGAACAATCTATAGCAAACTGTAACTCTAGAATACTTATGTAACTCCAATTTTTTTGAAATAATAGGAAAACAGAGGCAATTTGTATATTAATCTTCTTAAAAAACAATTAGTATTTTATCACGCTTCTGTTAAAAATGAGAATTGTTTTCCTGAACGTAGACGTTTTTGTTTTTTAGCAAGATCAAATCAACTATCACCGTAAGCTACCATAAAGGTGTTACTTGGAACAAACACTAATTAAAACGCAAAAACATATCTAACCAGAGGCTAGATGAATTATTTATTGAAAAACAGGACCAAAAAACAAACAAAAATAAAATTGGGTTGCCTCCCAACAAGCGCTATTGTTTAGCGCCCTTAGGTAGGCACAAAAAACATAGATCTAGGTATTGTCATCTTTGGTATGCAATTCCTCGATTGCATACTTATTATCCATAGGAGATTCTTTGTTTTTATCAATAATCAAACTCCTAGTCAAGAAATCAGGAAATTCACTTGTGGCAATTGGTTCCTTAACAATATAGAAAAGATTAGAGTGAACGCTTATTGTTTTGACATCTTCGTTACCCTTACTAGAAGATCCCCCCTTCTTCTTAGGAACATACATAATTAAACTTTGTAGTGTTAGTAGGAGAAAAATCTTGAGTCGTTTTAACGAAGGAAAAGGCGGAAGCCAAGTTGGTAATAATATCTTCTAGTTTGCCAATTCTAGTAGAATCTTGATCTATCTTTTCATTATCTATGGGTTCCTTTTCCCCAAGATTCTTTAAAGTAACTCCTACCTTAGATCCATATTGAGTAATATGATTATGAATCTTTTGATCCAAATTTTCAATCAACTCCACAGTAGCAATGTATTCTCAACAATATCAAGCCTTTCATGACATGTTCCAAGGTTAAAGCAGTTCCATTGATCATAATAGGTGGTGGGCCTAATAAATCTATCATAGCATTATAAGAATCAAAAGTATGGCTCCCCAAAAAAATTCCCCCGGTAATGGTATCTGGAACATATGTATTCCAAGGAGTAATGCCCGCATAAAAATTGCGACCGAGAATGGCAGTGGATTGCTTTCAAGTAGATCTATTCGGAGCATTGCAAATCCTATACCAAGCATCTTTCAAATTTTATCCCTACCTTTGCTTAAAATTAAGGACCTCACTATCGGGAGTGCTCACAATGATGGGAGGACTAGCCATGAAAGAAAGACAAGTGATCTAACACACGAGCAAACAAAACGCAAACGAAAAGACGAATGGAAGAAGGGCGAAGAAAAGGGCAAATCTTTTCGAAAATCGTTTTAGAAGTGGGGGAGAGGAAAAATGAGAGGCAAATGATGAATAACGTAATTCAAGAGATGAGGGTTTATGATGGGTACTTGGTAGGCTTGACTTAGCGTAGATCTTCCCGGCAACGGCGCCAGAAATTCTTCCTGCTACTTCTTGAGCTTGCGTTGGTTTTTCCCTTGAAGAGGAAAGGGTGATGCAGCATGTTAGAGATAAGTATTTCCCTCAGTTAAGAACCAAAGTATCAATCCAGCAGGAGAAGAACGCGCAAATCACCAATACCTGCACAAATAATCAAACACTTGCCCCTAACGTGATAAAGGGGTTGTCAATCCCTTCATGGTCACTTGCAAAGGTGAGATCTGATAGGGATAGATAAATAAAACTAAACGAAAGATAAAATATTTTTGGGTTTTTTGGTTTATAGATCTGAAAATAAAAGAACCCAAAATAGTAGACCGAAAACTAATATGATGGAAAATAGACCAGGGGGGCATAGGTTTCACTAGAGGCTTCTCTCTTGAAGGCAAACAATACGATGGGTGAACAAATTACTGTCGAGCAATTGATACAAAAGCGCAAAGTTATGAAGATATCCAAGGCAATGGTTATGTAATATAGGCATCACATCTGTGTCAAGTAGACCGACTCCTGCCTGCATCTACTAATATTACTCCACACATCGACCGACTCCTGGCTGCATCTAGAGTATTAAGTTCATAAAGAATCAAGTAATGCTTTAAGTAAGATGACATGATGTAGAGGAATAAACTCAAGCAATATGATGTAAACCCCATCTGTTTATCCTCGATGGAAACAATACAATACGTGCCTCGCTACCCCTACTTTGTCACTGGGTGAGGACACCGCAAGATTGAACCCAAAGCTAAGCACTTCTCCCATTGCAAGAAAAACCAATCTAGTTGGCCAAACCAAACCGATAGTTCGAAGAGAATTACAAAGATATCAAATCATGCATATAAGAATTCGGAGAAGATTCAAATAATATTCATAGATAATCTGATCATAAATCCATAATTCATCGGACCTTGAAAAACACACCACAAAATAAGATTACATCGGATAGATCTCCAAGAACATCGAGGAGAACATGTTATTGAGAATCAAAGAGAGATAAGAAGCCATCAAGCTACTAGCTCTGGACCCATAGGTCTGAGGTAAACTACTTACGCTTCATCAGAAGGGCAATAGAGTTGATGTAGATGCCCTCCATGATCGAATCCCCCTCTGGCAGGATGTCGGAAAAGTCCCCAAGATTGATCTCACGGGAACAAAAGGTTGCGGTGGTGGAGAAGTGTGTTCGTGGATGCTTCTGGAATATATGTGAATATATAGGGCCAAGGGCTAGGTTAGACGATTCCCGAGGGGGTGGCAAGGTAGGGGCGCCCCCCCCTAGGGTGCGCACTCCACCCTTGCCGCCGCCTCGCGGCTCCTCTGACTTGCACTCCAAGTCAACTGGGTGTCTTTTGGTCCAAGAAAAATCATCGTGAAAGTTTTATTCCATTTGGACTCTGTTTGATATCCCTTTTCTGTGAAGCTCACAAACAAGGGAAAACAGAAAATGGCACTGGGCTCTAGGTTAATAGGTTAGTCCCAAAAATAATATAAAATATCATATTAATGCATATAAAACATCCAAAATAGATAATATAATAGCATGGGACAATAAAAAATTATAGATACATTGGAGAAGTATCATTCTTCCTCTAGTGGTGTCGTGTGAACGTCGACTACATAGAACTTCAGCATGTTTGGTCCTAGGGGAATGCATTTGGTTGTAATAAGTAGATGATGGGTTGCGAGAGTGACAGAAGCTTAAACCCTAGTTTATGAGTTATTTTGTAAGGGGCTCATTTCGATCCATATGTTTCATGCTATGGTTAGATTTATCTTAATTCTTAATTCATAGTTGAGGATGCTTGTGAGAGGGGGCAATCATAAGAGGGTTGCTTGTTCAAGTAAGAAGACCACCCTAGCATCGGTCCACCCACATATCAAATTATCTAAGTAGTGAACACGAATCAACTAAACATAATGAACATGACTAGACTAGAATTCCCATGTGTCCTCGAGAATGCTTTGTTTAATATAAGATAATTCTCTGGCTTATCCTTTGCTATAAAATGGATTGGGCCATCTTGTTGCGGTTTGTTACTATTGTCACTTGTTAATTGCTACGAATTATCTTGCTATCTAACGACTTGTTACTGCTACTTTCAGTACTTGCAGAGACGACTTTGTTGAAAACCTCTTATCATTTCCTTTTACTCCTCATTGGGTTCAACACTCTTACTTATCAAAAGCACTAGGATTGATCCCCCTCACTTGTGAGTCATCAGTGATAGCTATCTTGCCCTTTCCAAGTACCTTTCCCTTTGTCGCGACACCAAAGACGATGTTGGAGTAAGACCTAAGATCATCAATGAATTGAACGAACATGTCATATCTTCGGACATATGATTGGTGCATCCACTATTGAGGACCCATTGATTTTCACCAGGGCCATGATCCTACAAAGAGAGTCATGTCTTGGTTTTGAGTACTCATTTATGAATGGGACCTCTCACATTAGTAACAAGAACCTTAGGAACCCAAATGGTCCAAGGACCATAATAGAACTAATCACCAACATATTAATCTACTACCTCCATCTCGGTGAATAAGTCATTCACGTAGTTCTAGGTCGATGATTTAACTATCTAAATATGTATTATATGCGACAAAAAATATAAATTTAGAAACTACATCTGTGTAGAAATCTAGTGATATACTTTTCATGACATATAACACATGTTTAATTCCTCAAATTGATGACCTAGAACTACACGAATGACTTATTCACCTAGACGGAGGTACTAATACTTTTCCATCCTTGCCTTTACAATGCATGGAGTACAAGTTTAGTCAAAACTTGTTGTTGGATCGATAAGTATGTCTAGAGGGAGGGTGAATAGACTACTAACCCAAATATGGAATATTTTCCCAAATTTTAATTTCCTTGGCAATTCTTGGCTTATATAACAGTCTATAAAGAACCTTAACATGCAAGTTTACAAGAGTATGGGCAGTGGAATATGGAGACAAGTGAAAGTAAATAAGTAGAGTTAGAGATTTGCAATCATATGTTGGCTTGGTGAAGTTTTTTTCCCGTGGTTTGGACAGTTGATGCTATCTTACATCCATGTTGATGGAGGTTTTGACATATAAAGGTTCTAAGATCACAAGGATCTCGGTTGAGAGATTCGACAAATTAATGGTCCTCAAAGGACACTCACCCATGAAGGGTCCATGAAGGAGCCACCAACCTATTCCATCATGGATTACGCCCATGAAAACTAGCCTCACTAAGGTAGATCTCCACAAAGTAGGTGATCTCCAAGCCCTTATAAACTTCTTGGCTTCTTAACAAACTTGAATACTTCTAAGCACACCTGGCTAATCTAGGAGGCGCACAACCTCCAAAACTAACATAATATAGGGTCATTGGTGATGAATACCTTGCTCGTGTGCTTCAAAAGATATTCTCGCCAACACTCAAATTCTTTCAATATTTGGATATTAGATTGCAAAAGGAGTGGAAAGCAAGAGGGATTAGATCGCAAATGGATTGATTGGATGTTTGGAGTAGAAATCCCTTTAAAATAGTGAAAGGAGGTGGAGTACACTCTTAGACCATATGATGGTAATGGAGTTTGTTTTGATTGAATAGGTGGGATAGGTGGGGGTATAATTAGTAGGGCCTCAAAATCTGGTTGTTGCCAACTTTATTACAAAGCTCGGAACCTTCAAACTGATTAGCTTGTAAGCTTTGATATCAGCAAATTAGCTACTTTCAGATGACTCGAAAGGTCAAACAAAATACATTCAGAAGATCCAAGACTTACACTTGGTCAATGGCACACTCTCAGTTATGGCTTCATAAATTCTGAACGGTTTGCTGCTACAATTCTGATGCGACAATAGAAGGTTTGCTAGATGCTTTGGTGATTCCAAGTGGAATACTTGGAGGCTCTGAATGGCTAGGGTTTGCAATGACTATATCTAACTGAGTGGCATGATGATTCAGACAAGACAAGCTCAGATGCTCCAAAGTGAATGGCATTGCATAGATATATTGGAATCTTTGAAGGAATCTGAGGAGTTTTGGAGTATGATATTTAAGCACATGGATTAAGAAACTCATTATCACGTCCTCATCCCCCTTTGATAGTATTGACATGCCTAAGGAGTCGGTGTGATTTTGGATCACTAAAATCAAAAAAGAGTAATCCTATGGCGACACTTTTCTTGATGAAATTTGCAGGGGTCACCTTCCACTCCACTGTTGCACAAGCAAGGAACGATTCATGAAATAAACTTGTAGGAATCATGATAAGTCCATTTTGCAGCATGTTTTCTTACTATTATACATAGTGTTTTATACCAATATTTCACTTTATGATGCAATTCAAGTGCCTTTTCTCTCTTATTATGCAAGATATACATGGAGATGGAAATTTCCGACAATTGGAATTATGGACCTAAAAGATGCAAAAGAGAAAACCATTCTCCGGAGCTTCAAATGACCTAAAAATTTATGGAGATTTATTTTGGAATAAATAAAAATACTGGAAGAAGAATCACCGGGAGGGGCCCCACCAGTGAGCCACAAGCTCAGGTGTCGCGCCCATGGGCACGCCATGTGATCAGGCCTCCGTGGCCCTCCCTCTCCTATATGAACCATTTGCCCAAGAAAAAAATCAAGAGAAGACTTTCGGGACGAAGCGCCACCGTCTCGAGGCGGAACCTGGGCATGATCACTTTTTCTCTCTGGTGGAGCAATTCCATCAGGGATACTTCCCTCCGGGAAGGGGAAATCAAAGCCTTCGTCATCACCAATGTTCCTCTCATCATGGGAGGGCTCATCTCCATCAACATATTAACCATCACCATCTCATCTCGAACCCTTCATCTCTCATATCTAATCTTTGTCTCAAAACCTCTAATTGGTAGTTGTGGGTTGCTACTATTGTTGATTACATCTTGTAGTTGACACTAGTTGGTTTATTTGGTAGAAGATTGTATGTTTAGATTGTTGATCACATATTATTCTCCTCTAATCATTAAGATTAATATGATTTGCAAGTCGTTCTATTGTTTCTTGAGGACATGGGAGAAGTCTTGTTATAAGTAATCATGTGAAGTTGGTATTCGTTCAATATTTTGATGAAGTGTATGTTGTTCATCCTCTAGTGGTTCGTGTGAACATCGACAACACAACACATTACCATGCTTGGCCCTAGGGGAAGGCATTGTGGAGTAGCAAGTAGATGATGGGTTGCGGGAGTGACAGAAGATTAAACCCGAGTTTATGCGCTATTCTGTAAGGGGATGATTTGGATCCATATGTTTCATGCAATGGTTAGAATTATCTTAATTTTTCTTTCCTAGTTGCGGATGCTTTTGAGAGGGTGTAATCATAAGTGGGTTGCTTGTTCAAGGAAGAACATCAGCCTAGCACTAATCCACCCAAATAACAATTTATCAAAGTAGTGAACGTGAATCAACTAAACATGATGAATGTGACAAGATGACAATTCCTATGTGTTCTCGAGAATGCTTTGCTTAATATAAGAAGTACTTCCGGATTGTCCTTTGCAATAAAAGGATTGGGCCACTTTGTTGCACCTTGATACTTTAGTTACTTGTTACTTGCTATGAAACTATCTGTTACTACTACTTTACAACACTTCCGGAGATTACCTTGCTGGAATCGCTTATCAATTCCTTCTGCTCCTTGTTGGTTTCGACACTCTTACACATCGAAAGGACTACAATTGATACCCTATACTTGTGGGTCTTCAAGGCAATAGTTTATTGAGATATGTTGACATTAATTACCAAAATCCACCTAAGGAACTAGATGCACTTTCAATTCCCCCCTTTTTGGTAATTGATGACAACACATATCGAAGATTCAACAAAATAAATAATTATGATAACAATGATGCTTTGAGAATCATGTGTTCTATAGTTTCTCCCCTAAATTTGTGAATTATTCAAGATTTGTGCTTGAATGCAAATGCATGATACATTAGGTATATGATGATCTCTTCTATAACACATAGATCCTGGCGGAATGCATCATATCAAAAGATATGCACATCCTACTAAGAAAGTACATACAACAATAGGTAGTACATGTGATATATACATGATGCAAATACGAGAGTATAATCAGTATGTATACACTCCATGAGAAAATGATTTCTTGCAAAATAGAGTTTAGAAAAATAGTAAAGCATTTTCCAAGAGATTGACAACAACAAATAACAACAACAACAAAGCCTTTAGTCCCAAACAAGTTGGGGTAGGATAGAGGTGAAACCCATAAGATCTGGCGACCAACTCATGGCTCTGGCACATGGATAGAAAGCTTCCATGCACCCCTATCCATAGCTAGTTCTTTGGTGATACTCCAATCCTTCAGGTCTCTATTAACAGACTAGTCCCATGTCAAATCCGGTCTACCCCAACCTCTCTTGACATTCTCCGCATGCTTCAGCCGTCCGCTATGCACTAGAGCTTCTGGGGGCCTGCGCTGAATATGCCCAAACCACGTCAGATGATGTTGGGAAGCTTCTCTTCAATTGCTGCTACCCCAACTCTATCTCATATATCATCATTCCAAACTCTATCCTTCCTTGTGTGGCCACACATCCATCTCAACATACGCATCTCCGCCACACCTAACTGTTGAACATGTCGCCTTTTAGTTGGCCAACACTCAGCGCCATACAACATTGTGGGTCAAACAGTTGTCCTGTAGAATTTGCCTTTTAGCTTTTGTGGAACTCTCTTATCACAGAGAATGCCAGAAGCTTGGCGCCACTTCATCCATCCGGCTTTGATTTGATGGTTCACATCTTCATTAATACCCCCATCCTTCTGCAGCATTAACCCCAAATATCGAAAGGTGTACTTCTGAGATACCACCTAGCCATCAAGGCTAATTAACCTCCTCCTCCTCACACCTAGTAGTACTAAAATCGCACATCATGTACTCAGTTTTAGTCCTACTAAGCCTAAACCCTTTCGATTCCAAGGTTTGTCTCCATAACTCTAACTTCCTATTTACCCCCGTCCGACTATCGTCAACTAGCACCAAATCACCCGCAAAGAGCAATCACCATGGGATATCTCCTTGTATATCCCTTGTGACCTCATCCATCACCAAGGCAAAAAGTTAAGGGCTCAAAGCTGACCCCTGATGCAGTCCTATCTTAATCAGAAAGTCATTAATGTCGACATCACTTGTTCGAACACTTGTCACAACATTATCGTACATGTCCTTGATGAGGGTAATGTACTTTGCTGGGACTTTGTGTTTCTCCAAGGCCCACCACATGACATTTCGCGGTATCTTATCATAGGCCTTCTCCAAGTCAATGAACACCATATGCAAGTCCTTCTTTTGCTCCTTGTATCTCTCCATAAGTTGTCATACCAAGAAAATGGCTTCCATGGTCGACCTCCCAGGCATGAAACCAAACTGATTTTCGGTCACGCTTGTCATTCTTCTTATGCGGTGCTCAATGACTCTCTCCCATAGCTTCATTGTATGGCTCATCAGCTTAATTCCACGGTAATTAGTAAGACTCAGAACATCCCCCTTGTTCTTGAAGATTGGTACTAATATACTCCGTCTCCATTCTTTTGGCATCTTGTTTGCTCAAAAAAATGAGGTTGAAAAGCTTGGTTAGCCATACTATCGCTATATCCCGGAGGCCTTTCCACACCTCAATGGGGATACAATCAAGTGAAGGAAATATGCCCTAGAGGAAATAATAAAGTTATTATTTATTTCCTTATTTCATAATAAATGTTTATTATTCATGCTAGAATTGTATTAATCGGAAACATAATACATGTGTGAATACATAGATAAACAGAGTGTCACTAGTATGCCTCTACTTGACTAGCTCGTTAACCAAGATGGTTAAGTTTACTAACCATAGACATGAGTTGTCATTTGATAAAAGGGATCACATCATTAGGAGAATGATGTGATTGACTTGACCCATTCCGTTAGCTTAGCACTTGATCATTTTAGTTTACTGCTATTGCTTTCTTCATGACTTATACATGTTGCTATGACTATGAGATTATGCAAATCCCGATTGCCAAAGGAACACTTTGTGTGCTACCAAACATCACAACATAACTGGGTGATTATAAAGGTGCTCTACAGGTGTCTCCGATGGTACTTGTTGAGTTAGCATAGATCAAGATTAGGATTTGTCACTCTGATTGTCGGAGAGGTATCTCTGGGCCCTCTCTGTAATGCACATCACTATAAGCCTTGCAAGCAATGCAACTAATGAGTTAGTTGCGGGATAGTGCATTACAGAATGAGTAAAGAGACTTGCCGGTAACGATATTGAACTAGGTATTGAGATACCGACGATCGAATCTCGGGCAAGTAACATACCGATGACAAAGGGAACAACGTATGTTGTTATGCGGCTTGACCGATAAAGATCTTCATAGAATATGTAGGAGCCAATATGAACATCCAGGTTCCTCTATTGGTTATTGACCGGAGACGTGTCCCGGTCATGTCTACATAGTTCTCGAACCCGTAGGGTCCGCACGCTTAATGTTCAGTGACGATCAGTATTATGAGTTTATGTGATTTGATGTACCAAAGCTAGTTCGGAGTCCCGTATGAGATCGGGGACATGATGAGGAGTCTCAAAATGGTCGAGACGTAAAGATCGACATATTGGACGACTATATTTGTACATTGGAAAGGTTCCGAGTGATTCGGGTATTTTTCGGAGTACCAGGGAGTTGCGGGAATACGGGGAAGAAGTATTGGGCCTCATGGGCCAAGTGGTGGAAGAGAGGAGGCAAGGCGCGCGCCCCCTAGCCCAAACCGAATTGGACTACCCCCCCCCCCCCTTTCCTCCCTCTCCTTCCTTCTCCCCTTTCCCTTCCTTTCCTCCTCCTAGTAGGAGTAGGAAAGGGGAGTCCTACTCTTACTAGGAGGAGGACTCCTCCTGGCGCGCCCTAGGAGGGCCGGCCGGCCTCCCCCTTGCTTATTTATATACGGGGGCAGGGGGACCCTAGAACACACAAGTTGATCATTGATCCCTTAGCCGTGTGCGGTGCCCCCCTCCACCATAATCCACCTCGATCATACCATAGTGGTGCTTAGGCGAAGCCCTGCGTCGGTAGCAACATCATCACCGTCATCACGCCGTCGTGCTAACGTAACTCTCCTGTGAAGCTCTGCTGGATCGGAGTTCGTGGGACGTCATCGAGTTGAACGTGTGCTGAACTCGGAGGTGTCGTGCGTTTGGTACTTGGATCGATCAGATCGTGAAGACGTTCGACTACATCAACCGCATTCTCATAACGCTTCCGCTTACGGTCTACGAGGGTACGTGGACGATACTCTTCCGTATCGTTGCTATGCATCACCATGATCTTGCGTGTGCGTAGGAAAGTTTTTGAAATTACTACGTTCCCCAACAGTGGTATCCAAGCCAGGTTTATGCGTAGATGTTATATGCACGAGTAGAACACAAGTGAGTTGTGGGTGATACAAGTCATACTGCTTACCAGCATGTCATACTTTGGTTCGACGGTATTGTTGGATGAAGAGGCCTGGACCAATATTACGCGTACTCTTACGCGAGACTGGTTCTACCGACGTGCTTCGCACACAGGTGGCTGGCAGGTGTTAGTTTCTCCAACTTTAGTTGTTCTGACTGTGACTATGCCCGGTCCTTGTTGAAGGTTAAAACAATACTAACTTGATGAAATATCGTTGTGGTTTTGATGCGTAGGTAAGAACGGTTCTTGCTCAGCCCATAGCAGCCACGTAAAACTTGCAACAACAAAGTAGAGGACGTCTAACTTGTTTTTGCAGGGCATGTTGTGATGTGATATGGTCAAGACATGATGCTAAATTTTATTGTATGAGATAATCATGTTTTGTAACACAGTTATCGGCAACTGGCAGGAGCCATATGGTTGTCGCTTTATTGTATGAAATTCAATCGCCATGTAATTGCTTTACTTTATAACTAAGCGGTAGCGATAGTCGTGGAGGCAATAGTTGGCATGACGACAACTATGCTTCGATGGAGATCAAGGTGTCAAGCCGGTGACGATGGTGATCATGACGGTGCTTTGGAGATGGAGATCATAGGCACAAGATGATGATGGCCATATCATATCACTTATATTGATTGCATGTGATGTTTATCCTTTATGCATCTTATTCTGCTTGATTGACGGTAGCATTATAAGATGATCTCGCACTAAATTTCAAGGTACAAGTGTTCTCCCTGAGTATGCACCATTGCGAAAGTTCGTCGTGCCGAGACACCACGTGATGATCGGGTGTGATAAGCTCTACGTTCATATACAACGGGTGCAAGCCATTTTTGGCACACACACAAAAATACTCGGGTTAAACTTGACGAGCCTAGCATATGCAGATATGGCCTCGGAACACTAGAGACCGAAAGGTCGAGCGTGAATCATATAGTAGATATGATCAACATAGTGATGTTCACCATTGAAAACTACTCCATCTCACGTGATGATCGGACATGGTTTAGTTGATATGGATCACATGATCACTTAGATGATTATAGGGATGTCTATCTAAGTGGGAGTTCTTAAATATGATTAATTGAACTTTAATTTATCATGAACTTAGTACCTGATAGTATTTTGCTTGTCTATGTTGTTGTAGATAGATGGCCCGTGCTGTTGTTCCGTTAAATTTTAATGCGTTCCTTGAGAAAGAAAAGTTGAAAGATGATGGTAGCAATTACACGGACTGGGTCCGTAACTTGAGGATTATCCTCATTGCTGCACAGAAGAATTACGTCCTGGAAGCACCGCTAGGTGCCAAACCCGCTGCAGGAGCAATGCCAGATGTTATGAACGTCTGGCAGAGCAAAGCTGATGACTACTCGATAGTTCAGTGTGCCATGCTTTACGGCTTAGAACCGGGACTTCAACGACGTTTTGAACGTCATGGAGCATATGAGATGTTCCAGGAGTTGAAGTTAATATTTCAAGCAAATGCCCGGATTGAGAGATATGAAGTCTCCAATAAGTTCTACAGCTGCAAGATGGAGGAGAATAGTTCTGTCAGTGAACATATACTCAGAATGTCTGGGTACCATAACCACTTGACTCAACTGGGAGTTAATCTTCCTGTTGATAGTGTCATTGACAGAGTTCTTCAATCACTGCCACCAAGCTACAAGAGCTTCGTGATGAACTATAATATGCAAGGGATGGATAAGACGATTCCCGAGCTCTTCGCAATGCTAAAAGCTGCGGAGGTAGAAATCAAGAAGGAGCATCAAGTGTTGATGGTCAACAAGACCACCAGTTTCAAGAAAAAGGGTAAAGGGAAGAAGAAAGGGAACTTCAAGAAGAACGGCAAACAAGTTGCTGCTCAAGAGAAGAAACCCAAGTCTGGACCTAAGCCTGAGACTGAGTGCTTCTACTGCAAAGGGACTGGTCACTGGAAGCGGAACTGCCCCAAGTATTTGGCGGATAAGAAGGATGACAAGGTGAGCAAAGGTATATGTGATATACATGTTATTGATGCGTACCTTACTAAAGCTCACAGTAGCACCTGGGTATTTGATATTGGTTCTGTTGCTAATATTTGCAACTCGAAACAGGGACTACGGATTAAGCGAAGATTGGCTAAGGACGAGGTGACGATGCGCGTGGGAAATGGTTCCAAAGTCGATGTGATCGCCGTCGGCACGCTACCTCTACATCTACCTTCGGGATTAGTTTTAGACCTGAATAATTGTTATTTGGTGCCAGCGTTGAGCATGAACATTATATATGGATCTTGTTTAATGCGAGATGGTTATTCATTTAAATCAGAGAATAATGGTTGTTCTATTTATATGAGTAATATCTTTTATGGTCATACACCCTTGAAGAGTGGTCTATTTTTGATGAATCTTGATAGTAGTGATACACATATTCATAATGTTGAAGCCAAAAGATGCAGAGTTGATAATTATGGTGCAACTTATTTGTGGCACTGCCGTTTAGGTCATATTGGTGTAAAGCGCATGATGAAACTCCATTCTGATGGACTTTTGGAATCACTTGATTATGAATCACTTGGTACTTGCGAACCATGCCTCATGGGCAAGATGACTAAAATGCCATTCTCCGGAACTATGGAGCGAGCATCAGATTTGTTGGAAATCATACATACTGATGTATGAGGTCCGATGAATATTGAGGCTCGCGGCGGGTATCGTTATTTTCTCACCTTCACCGATGATTTGAGTAGATATGGGTATATCTACTTGATGAAACATAAGTCTGAAACATTTGAAAAGTTCAAAGAATTTCAGAGTGAAGTGGAAAATCATCGTAAGAAGAAAATAAAGTTTCTACGATCTGATTGTGGAGGAGAATATTTGAGTTACGAGTTTGGTCTTCATTTGAAACAATGCGGAATAGTTTCGCAACTCACGCCACCCAGAACACCATAGCGTAATGGTGTGACCGAATGTCGTGATAGTACTTTACTAGATATGGTGCGATCTATGATGTCTCTTACTGATTTACCGCTATCGTTTTGGGGTTACGCTTTAGAGACAGCTGCATTCACGTTAAATAGGGCACCATCTAAATCCGTTGAGACGACGCCTTATGAACTATGGTTTGGCAAGAAACCAAAGTTGTCGTTTCTTAAAGTTTGGGGCTGCGATGCTTATGTGAAAAAGCTTCAACCTGATAAGCTCGAACCCAAATCGGAGAAATGTGTCTTCATAGGATACCCAAAGGAGACTATTGGGTACACCTTCTATCACAGATCCGAAGGCAAGACATTTGTTGCTAAGAATGGATCCTTTCTAGAGAGGGAGTTTCTCTCGAAAGAAGTGAGTGGGAGGAAAGTAGAACTTGATGAGGTAACTGTACCTGCTCCCTTATTGGAAAGTAGTCCATCACAGAAACCGGTTCCTGTGACACCTACACCAATTAGTGAGGAAGCCAATGATGATGATCATGAAACTTCAGATCAAGTTACTACCGAACCTCGTAGGTCAACCAGAGTAAGATCCGCACCAGAGTGGTACGGTAATCCTGTTCTGGAGGTCATGTTACTTGACCATGACGAACCTACGAACTATGAGGAAGCGATGATGAGCCCAGATTCTGCAAAATGGCTTGAGGCCATGAAATCTGAGATGGGATCCATGTATGAGAACAAAGTGTGGACTTTGGTTGACTTGCCCGATGATCGGCAAGCCATCGAGAATAAATGGATCTTCAAGAAGAAGACTGACGCTGACGGTAATGTTACTGTCTACAAAGCTCGACTTGTTGCGAAAGGTTTTCGACAAGTTCAAGGAGTTGACTACGATGAGACCTTCTCACCCGTAGCGATGCTTAAGTCCGTCTGAATCATGTTAGCAATTGCCGCATTTTATGATTATGAAATTTGGCAAATGGATGTAAAGACTGCATTCCTGAATGGATTTCTGGAAGAAGAGTTGTATATGATGCAACCTGAAGGTTTTATCGATCCAAAGGGTGCTAACAAAGTGTGCAAGCTCCAGCGATCCATTTATGGACTGGTGCAAGCCTCTCGGAGTTGGAATAAACGTTTTGATAGTGTGATCAAAGCATATGGTTTTATACAGACTTTTGGAGAAGCCTGTATTTACAAGAAAGTGAGTGGGAGCTCTGTAGCATTTCTAATATTATATGTGGATGACATATTGTTGATTGGAAATGATATAGAATTTCTGGATAGCATAAAAGGATACTTGAATAAGAGTTTTTCAATGAAAGACCTCGGTGAAGCTGCTTATATATTGGGCATCAAGATCTATAGAGATAGATCAATACGCTTAATTGGACTTTCACAAAGCGCATACCTTGATAAATTTTTGAAGAAGTTCAAAATGGATCAAGCTAAGAAAGGGTTCTTGCCTGTGTTACAAGATGTGAAGTTGAGTAAGACTCAATGCCCGACCACTGGAGAAGATAGAGAGAAAATGAAAAGTGTTCCCTATGCTTCAGCCATAGGCTCTATCATGTATGCAATGTTGTGCACCAGACCTGATGTGTGCTTTGCTATTAGTTTAGCAGGGAGGTACCAAAGTAATCCAGGAGTGGATCATTGGACAGCGGTCAAGAACATCCTGAAATACCAGAAAAGGACTAAGGATATGTTTCTCGTTTATGGAGGTGACAAAGAGCTCGTCGTAAATGGTTACGTCGATGCAAGCTTTGACACTGATCCGGACGATTCTAAATCACAAACCAGATACGTGTTTATATTGAACGGTGGAGCTGTCAGTTGGAGCAGTTCTAAACAAAGCATTGTCGCGGGATCTACGTGTGAAGCGGAGTATATAGCTGCTTTGGAAGCAGCAAATGAAGGAGTCTGGATGAAGGAGTTCATATCCGGTCTAGGTATCATACCTAGTGCATCGGGTCCAATGAAAATCTTTTTTGACAATACTGGTGCAATTGCTTTGGCAAAGGAATCCAGATTTCACAAGAGAACCAAACACATCAAGAGAGCTTCAATTCCATCCGCGATCTAGTCCAGGTGGGAGACATAGAGATTTGCAAAATACATACGGATCTGAATGTTGTAGACCCGTTGACTAAGCCTCTCTCACAAGCAAAACATGATCAACACCAAGGCTCCATGGGTGTTAGAATCATTACTATGTAATCTAGATTATTGACTCTAGTGCAAGTGGGAGACTGAAGGAAATATGCCCTAGAGGCAATAATAAAGTTATTATTTATTTCCTTATTTCATGATAAATGTTTATTATTCATGCTAGAATTGTATTAACCGAAAACATAATACATGTGTGAATACATAGACAAACAGAGTGTCACTAGTATGCCTCTACTTGACTAGCTCGTTAATCAAAGATGGTTAAATTTCCTAACCATAGACATGAGTTGTCATTTGATAAACGGGATCACATCATTAGGAGAATGATGTGATTGACTTGACCCATTCCGTTAGCTTAGACTTGATCGTTTTAGTTTACTGTTATTACTTTCTTCATGACTTATACATGTTCCTATGACTATGTGATTATGCAACTCCCGATTACCGGAGGAACACTTTGTGTGCTACCAAACATCACAATGTAACTGGTTGATTATAAAGGTGCTCTACATATGTCTCCAATGGTAATTTTTGAGTTGGCATAGATCGAGATTAGGATTTTTCACTCCGATTGTCGGAGAGGTATCTCTGGGCCCTCTCGGTAATGCACATCACTATAAGCCTTGCAAGCAATGAAACTAATGAGTTAGTTGTGGGATAGTGCATTACGGAACGAGTAAAGAGACTTGCCGGTAATGATATTGCACTAGGTATTGCAATACCAACGACCAAATCTCGGGCAAGTAACATACCGATGACAAAGGGAACAACGTATGTTATTATGTGGTTTGACCGATAAAGATCTTCGTAGAATATGTAGGAGCCAATATGAACATCCAGGTTCCGCTATTGGTTATTGACCGGAGACATGTCTCGGTCATGTCTACATAGTTCTCGAACCCGTAGGGTCCGCACGCTTAACGTTCGGTGACGATCGGTATTATGAGTTTATGTGATTTGATGTACCGAAGGTTGTTCGGAGTCCCGATGAGATCGGGGACATGACGAGGAGTCTCGAAATGGTCGAGACATAAATATTGATATATTGGACGACTATATTTGGACATCGGAAAGGTTCTGAGTGATTCGGATATTTTTCGTAGTACCGGGGAATTACGGGAATACGAGGAAGAAGTATTGGGCCTCATGGGCCAAGTGGTGGAAGAGAGGAGGCAGGGCACGCGCCCCCCTAGCCCAAACCGAATTGGACTAGGGACCCCCCCTTTCCTCCTTTCCTCCCTCTCCTTCCTTCTCCCGTTTCCCTTCCTTTCCTCCTCCTAGTCGAGGTGGAAAGGGGAGTCCTACTCTTACTAGTAGGAGGACTCCTCCTCCTAGCGCGCCCTAGGAGGGCCGGCCGGCCTCCCCCTTGCTCCTTTATATACGGGGGCAGGGGGGCACCCTAGAACACACAAGTTGATCATTGATCCCTTAGTCGTGTGCGGTGCCCCCCTCCACCGTAATCCACCTCGATCATATCGTAGCGGTGCTTAGGCGAAGCCCTGTGTCGGTAGCAACATCATCACCGTCATCACGCCGTCGTGCTGACGCAACTCTCCCGTGAAGCTCTGCTCGACCGGAGTTTGTGGGACGTCATCGAGTTGAACGTGTGCTAAACTCGGAGGTGTCGTGTGTTCGGTACTTGGATCGGTCGGATCGTGAAGACGTTTGACTACATCAACCGCGTTCTCAAAACGCTTCCGCTTATGGTCTACGAGGGTACGTGGACGATACTCTTCCCTCTCGTTGCTATGCATCACCATGATCTTGTGTGTGCGTAGGATTTTTTTGAAATTACTACGTTCCCCAACATCAAGGCCCATCGCCTTGCCTCCTTTCATCCTTTTTAAAGCCTCCTTGACCTCAGACTCCTGGGTTTGCCGCACAAAACACATGCCGGTCTCATCAAAGGAGTCGTCCAGTTCAATGGTAGAACTCTCATTCTGCCCATTGAACTGCTTGCCGAAGTACTCCCGCCATCTATGCTTAATCTCCTCGTCCTTCACCAAGAGTTGGTTTGCTCCGTCCTTGATGCATTTGACTTGGCCAATATCCTTCTCTTCGTCTCTTGGATCTTGGCCATCTTATATATGTCCCTTTCACCTTCCTTCATGCATAACCGTTGGTAGAGGTCCTCATATGCCCGACCTCTCGCTTCGCTGGCGCTCGCTTTGCGGCCTTCTTCACCATCTTGTACTTCTCTATGTTGTCCGAACTCCTATCTAGGTATAGGCGTCTGAAGCAATCTTTGTTCTCTTTAATCGTCTTGTGGACAACATCATTCCACCACCAGGTATCCTTATCTTCGCTTTCCCTCCCCTTGGACACTCCAAACTCCTCCGAGGCCACCTTACAAATGCAAGTCACCATCTTCATCCACACATTGTCCGCATCCCCTCCTTCCTCCCAAGGGCCCTCCTTAATGACCCTCTCCTTGAATGCCTGAGCTACCTCCCCCTTGACCTTCCACCACTTTGTTCTAGCGACTTTGGCACGCTTATCCCGCTGGACACAAATCCGAAGGCAGAAGTCAGCAACCACTAGCTTATGCTGAGGTACAACACTCTCTCCAGATATCACCTTACAGTCTGGGCGTGCACGCCTATCTTCTCTTCTCGAGAGGATGAAATCAATCTGACTAGAGTGTTGGCCACTACTAAAAGTCACCAGGTGTGATTCTCTTTTTCTAAAGAGCGTGTTAGCTACAAACATGTCGTAGGCTAAAGCAAAGCTGAAGATATCTTCTCCTTGATTCCTGATGCCATAACCAAAGCCCCCATGCTCCCCTTCAAAACTTGTGTTAGATGTACCCATGTGGCCATTGAGGTCTCCTCCTATGAAGAGCCTCTTGCCAATCGGTACACTCCTAACCATGTCTTCCAGGCCTTCCCAGAACTCCCTCTTGGTGTTCTCATTGTGGCCTACTTGCAGGGCATACGCGCTGATAATATTGAGAACTAAGTCCCCAACTACCAGCTTGACCAGGATAATCCGGTCCCCACGTCTCTTGACGTCAACCACTCCATACTTGAGGCTCTTGTTGATCAAGATGCCTACACCATTTCTGTTTGCAGCTGTCCCCATGTACCACAGCTTGAAGCCGATAGCCTCCACCTCCTTCGCCTTCCGTCCCCTCCATTTGGTTTCTTGAACGGAAAGGATATCAACACCTCTCCTCACCGCTGCATCAACTAGCTCCCGAAGCTTCCCTATCAAAGATCCTATGTTCCAGCTACCGAAGCGAATCCTCTTTGGCTCGGCTAGCTTCCTTACCCTTCGCACTCGTCGAGTCAAATGCGAAGACCCTTGCTCATTTTCCACTACATCCAGGCACTGATGTAGAGCACCACTAAGGATGTGACGACCCGATCCTCGCTCACTTGCCACCATATCCGGATCAAGATACGGCATGCCACTAGGGGGTGACGGCCCGACCCTTGCCCATTTTCCACCACAACCGGGTTCCGATGTGGCGCGTCACTAAGAGTGGTACGCCCAACGAAAACCTTTTGGGTTTCATCTCCATAAGAGTGGCTGAGTTTTTATGTTGGCTCGCTAAGCCTATTAGAACCCTCCTCCTTTACCCGGTCTTGGGACCGGCTATGTTGAGACAACATAGGCGGAGTTTCCAAGAGATTGACATCTAAAACAATATCACAGGGATAGAAATCTTGCAATACATATAAATACATAAGCCTACATGCAAGAAAAATAACAACTGACAAAAAAGAATGAAGTGTGAAAGATAGAAGATAGAAATAAGAGTAATAAAATACAATACATGCCCTTGCCCTTATTGTTACTGGGCAGGATCACCGTAATATTGAACCTACCACAAAGCACCCCTCTTGTTGAATATAAATCAATCAAACTTGGCCAATGTAGACGGATAGATCGAAGAGATTCAAAATAATTCAATGAATAATATGATCATAAAACCATAATTAATCGGATACACCAACAAACACACCGCAAAAGATTACATTGAATGGATCTTAGAGAAGATCATTATATTGAAAATCAAAGGAGAGAGAGAACCATCTAGCTACTACTATGGACCCGTAGGTCATGAAGGAACTACTCACACATCATCATTGAGGCAACAAGGTTGATGAAGATGGCCTCCCCAATGATTCCCTCTTCTGTCAGACTACCGGAATGGGGCTCTTGATGGGACCGCTTTGCAAGAGAGGCTTGTGGCGGCGATAAAATTGTATTGGTTCTTGTTTCAAGGGTTTTGAAATATATAGAAATTTATAGGCCATGAAGAAAACGGAGATACGAGGGGCCCACATGTGAGGGTGGTTTGCCCTACCCAGGGTGCGCCGCCTGACTTGTGGGACCCTCGTGGGTCTTCTCATCCTCCCTCGAAGATTCTAGGTCTCTTATTTCCCAGAAACAATCGTCAAAAGTTTCATCGTGTTTGGACTTCTATATGTATGGATTTTCTGGAAAACCAAAAAACAAGCAAAAAAATAGGAAGTGGCACTAGGTACTAAATTAATAAGGTAGTCCATAAAAATGATATAAAATGACATTTAAAGCATACAAAAGTGATAATATAATAGCATTTAACAATAACAAATTAGAGATATGTTGGAGACATATCAGGTGGTAGGATTCTTTGATGAGGAATCAACTTGTGACTTACCCTCGGAAAGTTTGTGAAGGTTTGGAGGATAATGTCTACGATGCAACTTATTGTTCTAAACTTTGTTGGGCCTCCAAGTGTAGAGTTTGGTAGGACTGTGATACATCTCCAAGGTATCTATAATTTTTTATTGTTCCATGCTATTATATTATCAATCTTGGATGTTTTATATACACTATCAAGCAATTATATATCTTTTTTGGGACTAACCTATTAACTTACTGCCCAATGCCAATAGTTTTTTTGCTTGTTTTTGGTTTTGCAGAATATCAGTTCCAAATGAAGTCCAAATGCCAAGAAACTTTTTGGAGATTTTTTTGGCAATAAGAGACCCTCGAAGCTTCGGGAGGGGTCGAGAAGATGGAGCAGTGGCCCATGAGGCACCAAGGTGCGGCCAGGGTGGTGGGGTGCGCCCTGGTGGCTTTGTGGGGCCCACGTGGCTCCGTTTGACCTAACTCTACCTCTATAAAATCTCTAAAATCATGAAACCATCAAAGGAGTCCACAAAATACTTTTTCCGCCACTGCAAGTTCCCGTTCTTGACAGATCCCATCTAGATGCCTTTTCCAACACTCTGTCTGAGGAGGATTCGATCACGGAGGGGCTCTACATCATCCTTGCTGCCCTTCGGATGATGTGTGAGTAGTTTACCACAGACCTTCGGGTCCATAGTTAGTAGCTACAGGGCTTCTTCTCTCTATTGGATCCTCAATATAATGTTCTCCTCGATGTTCATGGAGTTCTATCTGATGTAGTCCCTTTTTGCAGTGTGTTTGTTGGGATCTGATGAATTATTAGTTTATGATCAGATCTATCCATGAATATTAGTTGAGTTTTCTCTGAACTCCTTTATGCATGATTAATATACCTTCGTATTTCTCTCTTGTCTATTGATTTGGTTTGGCCAGCTAGATTGATTTATCTTGCAATGGGAGAGGTGCTTTGTAATGGGTTCGATCTTGCGGTGCTCAATCCTAGTGATAGAAGGGGACATGACACGCATGTATCATTTCTATTAAGGGTAAAAAGATGGGGTTTATTCATATGCGAGTTTACCTTGTTTACATCATGTCATCTCGCTTAAGGCGTTACTCCGTTTTTCATGAACTTAGTACACTAGATGCATGCTAGATAGCGGTCGATGTGTCGAGTAATAGTAGTAGATGTAGAATCATTTTGGTCTACTTGTCTCGGACATGATGCCTATATATGATCATTGCCTTGGATATCATCATAATTATTTACTTTTCTATCAATTGCCCAACAGTAATTTGTTACCCATCGTACGCTATTTTAAGAGAGAAGCCTCTAATTTAAATTATGGCCCCATGGTTTATCTTTTATCATATATAAAAACCAAAAATACCTTGCTGCATTTTTTTTTTTCAATCTATCTATCAAATACCATATAATTTAATCTTGCTTGTAACCGTCGAGGGATTGACAACCCCTTGTTTGTGTTTGGGTTGCAAGGATTTGTTGTTTGTGTGCAGGTGCTGCTAACAAGTTGTTGCTTGGTTCTCCTACTGGATTGATAACCTTAGTTTTTAACTGAGGAAAATACTTATCTCCACTGTACTACATCATCCTCTCCTCTTCGGGGAAATCTTAACATAGTTCACAAGTAGCAGGAAGAATTTCTAGCACCGTTGCCGGGGAGACATCATCAACAACTATCAAGTACCTTCGCATAAACTTTCATCTCCTTGCAATTACATTATTTGCCATTTGCCTCTCGTTTTCTTGTTTGCTTGCTTGTTATCTTGTTTGCGTAGTCACGATGTCTCAAGAAAATAAAAAAAATTGTGTGATTTTTCCAATACTAATAACAATGATTTTATTAATACTCCGATTTTTGCTCCCGCCGCTAGTCAGAGATTTGTGATATTAATGCCGCTTTGCTAAATCTTGTTATGAAAGAACAATTTTCTAGTACTCAATGCTGGTTTGTGCGAACGAGCACTTGGTTGCCTTGGCGAAAAGTTGATGTTCACGGGGCAATATCAAAGTGAGACACAGGTGCTCCTCATGTTCCTGCAGGTTAGTGCTGAAGACTAAAATGTCATCAAGAAATGTGATGATGAACTTACGGACGTATCACCCAAACACAGTGTTCATGAGGCACTAAAATGTTGCAGGGGCGTTGCACATGCCAAATGGCATCACCCTCAAGTCGTAGTGCCCGTGGTGAGTTTTGAAAGTTGTCTTCTCTTCATTCTCCTCGTGCATACGGATCTGATGATATCTAGCACGAAGCTCAATCTTGGAGAAGTATGTAGCACCTACCAATTCGTCCAGCAGCTCGTCCACGACAGGCAAAGGAAACTTGTTCTTTACAGTTGCAGAATTCAGTCGTCGGAAATCGACACAAAATCGCCAGCTGCAATCCTTTTTCTTCACCAACGGAACTGGTACAGTGTACGGGCTCATGCTATGAGCAATGACTCTCGTCTTCAGCATGTCTTGCACCTGCTTTTCGATTTCATCCTTCTGAGCGGGTGAGTATCGATAGGGCTTGGTGTTGATTGGGGTAGTGCCCGGCTCGAGACGGATGCCATGATCATACTGTCGACGAGGTGGTAAAGTGGTTGGTTCAGCAAACACGTCTTGATATTCTAACAGTACCTTCTGAATGTTTGGTGGAACAGGTTCTGTGATCCCTTTGTCCGACCGCTCGACTGTAACTCGAGCAGCAGTCCAAATATCATTAGCCACTTCCATGTGATGGAGTTCATACGCATCCAACTCTGCAATTGTTGGAAAATCAGAAGTTCTGACACCGTGGAGATGCATGGTTTTCCCGTTTGTTTTGAAACGTGATCGTCTTCAGTTGCCAATGGCAATTCATGGGACTGTGCGAGGATAACTAATCCATGCTGAGGACTCCAACATATGCTCCCAATGGCAGGACTCTGAAGTTTGTACGAAAACTGTGTCCAGGTACTTTCCATCCCAATTTCCACACAATCTTGTCACAATGCAGAAGCTGCACGTTGGCCACCCGGACTGACGCCGGTGGCAATGCCTCTGTGTGGGATGACACTCGATGCACAAAGGAATCGCTAATGAAACTATGTGAGCTACCTGAATCCACAAGCACTAACATGTATTGATCTCCAACTTGTGCGCGCAGGCGAATGGTGGAGGGTGCTTAATCTCTAGAAACTGCATGTTTTGATATTGCACAACATTCCGGCTCGTGGGCGTCTGGCGGGTCCAACAGTTGTAGAGCGTGCATTGTATCATCTAAAAAAATTTCTCCAAAGTCACCCACTTCGATCATCAATACATGTCTGGTGTGTTTGCATTGATGCTCGCGTGAGTACTTGTCGCCACAGCAAAAACAGAGGTTGTTGGATCATCTGAATTCTTTGAGGTGTCGTTCCCGGGCATACTCGTCGCTGCCTGGATGAGGTTGGGCGGCTGCACGAGCCTGAGTGGCTATTGCTGCTGCTGGTGGTGGTGGCCACCCCACAGGAACAATGTGGTTGCACGGTGCTCGTTGTTTTCCAGTTCGTCTTCTTGAATTCGTGCAAACACAACAGCTCGGGTAATGCTTGTGGGAGCTTGTAACCTGACGCCTAGCTGTAGTTCATCTTTCAGACCAAGCGGGAACTGAGATATGAAGAACTGTGTGCTCAGGGTTGGATCCAAGGAGAGGAGATGGTACATGGATGTCTCGAACTACTGACGGTACTCCTGCACACTGCTCGTCTGACGCAACTAAACTAAGTGGTGCATTTTTGCTTCAAATTCTTCAGGGCCGAACTCTGCTTCCACCGCTACTCTGAACGCAGGCCATGACATAGCAGGATGTGTCTGTCGATACGCCTGTAGCCACATCGTCGTGAGCCCATCCATGTACAGGCTGACGTCAGTTAGCCAATTGTGTTGCGGTACTCGGTAGAGCTCGGAGTAGGAGGTGCATCGCTTGAGCCAGATGCGCGGCATGTCGCCATTGAAGCGGGGGCAATCATGCTTGGGCGGCTTGGTGTAGTGCTCGAGCCCCCGATGTTGCTCGTACGCCGTGGGTGAATTCTGCAGCAGCATGGGCGGCCCGTGGTTGACGATCCGAGCGAATGGGAGCTGCATTGCACCGTCCATGTAGAGTGGCGGTTGCGGGGGTGGGCAGGTCGTGGGTGCCGGAGGAGGTGGCGCGTGGATGGAGGAGCCCGGGGCCGCCGTCGTACCGGGCGCGGATGCACTAGGGTCGAGTGGCGGAGGAGACTTGTGGGCCTCGTCAACATCCGCTTGCGTCAGATCGATCTGTTTGTCCAGGTGCTTGAGCTCATTGAAGACCCGATCCTTGTAGGCGACCTGCGCTTGATGACGCTTGTCGGCTGTCTTTTGATTGGCATCGAGGCGGCGGATGATTGTCTCGAGCAGGCTCTGCAGTTTGTTCGTCATCTCTATCATCGCGTCCAGCACACTGCGAGTCTGCACCGAGGGTTTGGACGGCGCCGTGGTCGCACTCCGAATCGAGGTGAACCCCGATTATGATTTTGGGAGAGCTCGCCGGAGCGGCTCACACCTAGCTCGGTGAGTGTTACCGCTTGATCTGGAGGACAAGCGAGCAGTGGCAGCCACGATCGCTGGAAAACAAAATCGGAAGAAATTTGGGGAAGGCTCTCATTACCAATTATAATGCCCAGGGGGGATCAATCTAGAGTTGGGGTGAGAGGAGAGAACAGGGTAGGTGAGGAAGAGCTTGGAGAAGGGGAAATGGGAATCATTTAATCACTCGCTGTCATTTCCTCTGGTGATGCGTACATAAGTAACTGGCCCATCGGGCCACCCTTACATGGCGTGCAGCCCACACTTACCTAACCGTACACACGTACTCGGCCCGTAGGCCCACTCACGTGATGTTGCATGTTCAGTTAAGCAGTTAACTGAACTGCACTGATGCGGTAGCAGCATCTACAGGTGCGACATCCGCGGGACGGTGCCGCTCGAGGAGCTACAGGTTGTACTGCTGCTCCTCTTACAACAGCCGAAACGAGGAGACCATGGATAGGCTCCTCCTCGTCTGCCATGACGGCCTTGAAGTGCACCTGCACTTGTGTCATGGTGCAGCCGACAACCGGCACGGGCTCGTTCTCGGACACCTCTTCCATCGTTCGGTCGTCGTCCTCCGAGCTCTCCTTCGACGAGCTTGGAGGTAGTTCGACTACTATGCGTCACACAAGCTGGGACTGCCGGCCGTTTGTGAGGGCGATTATCTTGTGCTTCTATGCCGATGAAGTTGCTTGAACATGTCGTTTCCGCTCGCCGTCATTGCACCAACGATTGTCGTGGAAGGAGGAGGACTCGAAGTGGAGGTGTGACGACGGTCATGGATGGAGGACAAGCGGAGGTGGTGCGATTTGTGTCGTGCGTGGCTGTGATTATATAGCGATCGCCAGCCAGGCCAAGCGGCGGTTTGAATGTTGGCACACAGAGTGTGTTTTTCGGCCACCGCGACTGTTCAAAGCTAGGCAGGTGAATGGATTGGCGGCCGGCTTCAATGCAGTAGGAAGTCATCCCATCTCCCAGTCCGGTTGTGTCGTTCTAAGCCGGCATTGAACGTGGCGCGAAGAGTAAGCTAACGGACGCGTCGCTCTGAGCCTGCATTGAACGAGGCACGGAGAGCGAGCGAGCGGACACTACGCGAGTGACACTGTCGGCCGGCGTGCTCCTTCAATGTTCGACATGCTTTAGACCGGTCATGTTCGCTCTGGACTGTCTTGAATGTGGTGCCTCTTCCTGGAGGTATGCTCGAAGAAGTCGTCTGGGAGAGAGAAGTGGTAGCACCGAAGAGGCTTTTGGGTATGGCCGCATAGTTTTTTAAGGGAAACAGCAGGACTCTGCTACGTATTTTTATAAATTTTTGAAAATAAATACAAAGTCTTCAAGAAAGAAAAGGAAAGAAAAGAAAGAAAGAAATAATTACAAATATAAGTACAAAAGAATAAAGAATAAATCTATTATACTAGGTTACAACAATTACAGTATGGTTTAGCGAAAATCTTTCACCCAATCATGAAAGCCACTATATGACCGCATAGTAGAACGGGTACGTGGTGGAGGTCGGGACGCCCGCAAACCTCTACAAGGTTTAATGTCTGTCACGCCCTCGATGCGGCTATATCTCCCACGTGTCGAAGCATGACTTAGAGGCATAACCGCATTGAAAGCAATGTCGCAAGTGAGGTAATCTTCACACAACCCATGTAATACAAAGGGAAAGGGATACACAATTGGCTTACAATCGCCACTTCACACAATTACATGAATAAAGCATTACATCAAACAGATACAATCAAGGTCCGACTACGGAACCAAAATAAAAGAAGAACCCCAAATGTGACAAGGTCCCCGATCGACCCCAACTGGGTTCCACTACTGAACAACTAGAACTAAACAACACAAAGGACAAGATCTTCATCGAGCTCCTCCTGAGCTTGGTTGCATCATCTGCACGGACTCATCGGCACCTGCAAGCTGGTTTTGGAAGTATCTGTGAGTCACGGGGACTCAGCAATCTCGCACCCTTGCGATCAAGACTATTTAAGCTTATGGGTAAGGTAAAAAGGTATGAGGTGGAGCTGCAGCAAGTGACTAGCATATATGGTGGCTAACATACGAAAATGGGAGTGAGAAGAGAAGGCAAGGCACGGTCGATAAAAGTATGATCAAGAAGTGATCCTAAAACAACCTACGTCAAGCATTACTCCAACATCGTGTTCACTTCCCGGACTCCGCCGGAAAGAGACCATCACGGTTACACACGCGGTTGATGTATTTTAATTAAGGTCAACTTTAGGTTTTCTACAACCGGACATTAACAAATTCCCATCTGCCCATAACCGCGGGCACGGCTTTCAAAAGTTCAAAACCCTGCAGGGGTGTCCCAACTTAGCCCATCACAAGCTCTCACGGTCAACGAAGGAATAGACCTCCTCCCGAGACATTCCGATCAGACTCGGTATCCCGGTTCTACAAGACATCCTCGACAATAGTAAAACAAGTCCAGAAAAGCCGTCCGATGTGCCGACATCCTGATGGGAGCTGCACATATCTCATTCTCAGGGCAACACCGGATAGGTCAAGCTACGAGTAAAACTAGCCCTCAAGTTTCCCCGAGGTGGCCCCGCAGGCTGCCCATTTCGAACCAACACTTAGACAAGCACTGGCCCGGGGGGGTTAAAATAAAGATGACCCTTGGGCTGGCCTAACCCAAGGGAAAAATAGGCTAGGTGGCGAATGGTAAAACCAAGGTTGGGCCTTGCTGGAGGAGTTTTATTCAAAGCGAACTGTCAAGGGGTTCCCATTATAACCCAACCGCGTAAGGAACGCAAAATCCGGGAACATAACACCGATATGACGGAAACTAGGGCGGCAAGAGTGGAACAAAACACCAGGCATAAGGCCGAGCCTTCCACCCTTTACCAAGTATATAGATGCATTAATTAAATAAGAGATATTGTGATATCCCAACAAGTAAACATGTTCCAACAAGGAACAAACTTCAATCTTCACCTGCAACTAACAATGCTATAAGAGGGGCCGAGCAAAGCGGTAACATAGCCAAACAACGGTTTGCTAGGACAAGGTGGGTTAGAGGCTTGGTTCAACAATATGGGAGGCATAATAAGAAAGTGGTAGGTATCGCAGCATAGGCATAGCAAAAGAGTGAGCAACTAAGCAAGGAAAGATAGAAGTGATTTCGAGGGTATGATCATCTTGCCTGAAATCCTGCAAGGAAGAAGAACGAGTCCATGATGAAGACAAATGGACGTAGACGAACGGGTCCTCACAAACGCGATGTTACCGGAACCAACCCGAAGAAGCAAACACCGGAAAGAAGCACACAACATAGTAAACAACCGACACATGAACATGGTATGATATGCGGGATGCGATATGCGATGCATATGCATGATCTGACAAGGAATGATTGAACCTGGCCTCAACTTGGAAATCCAAGTGTGCCAATGGAAAGGTGAGATGAAATCGCTTGAAAATGATATAAAGATCACTGGAATCGGAGTCACGATTTGGAAATGGCAAGCAATTCAAATATGGCACCGGTCTGCGATATACAGCAGGTAGCCATCTAAATGCAACAAGATGAACATGCTATAGCACCCAAACATGGCATCAAAATACATGGCAGGAATCCATTCATGATGCTTAACAAAATATGAACACTGAGCTACGGCCAATTCATCCATTAACAGGTTCAAACAAACATGGCAAAAATGCATTTGGTAAACATATTTCAGACTTAGTGAAATTAACACAAGCCTAGAATTTCAGATCAGGTAGCACACTTTGGAGCATGAAAACTATATGCTACAGGACCTGAACATGGAAAAGTAAAGCATGTCATGGAGCTACTCAAAGAGCTTAACTAAAGTCCCTTAGTGACCTTGAGTCAAAAGGGATCAGAAAATACAATTGCAAGCACGGGAACATGGCAAAAAACATAATCAAATCTCAGACTTAGTGAAAAACTGGAGCATGTAAATCAGATATCAAGTAGGCATGTTAACGAGCTCGATGCACTCACTACAGAGCATGACATGACAATATAAGCATGCACCCATCAAGAATACACATTATACAAGCTAGACATGGAAAGAACAATAACATATCATGCACGGATCAACTACAACATCCTCGGCAAAATCGCTAACAAGTAGACAATCTGCCCAGATTCACGAAATGACAAACGTAGAGCTCGATTGACTCAAGATAGGGTGCTCCATAAATGCAAACAAAGACATGGATGGATAGAGCACTACAATATTAACAAAACATCCTTACTGATCATCCTCAAAAGAGGCACGGATCACTAAGAAACAACATGAACATATGGCATAATGAGGTAAACAGATCAAGGACTTAGTGGAAATGCTAAGTCCCTGAAATCAGCATTAACGAATGCACCACTTTGCAAGCTTGTGCTAGTCACCACACACATCACAAAAATACATGGGTTGCACCTCTGGAAAGATGGCAAAGCATATAACAAAACACATGTAGAGAATAGGGGCATATCATGCACACAATAATCATGGCAAAAATGACAAATATCTAATTAGAGCAGCAGATCTGACAATTAACTCAAATAGCACTCTTCCAACAGCATTTCGGGCATCAAGATGAACTCAAATGAAAACGATGTGATGAGATGAAATGATGTGCTCTCTGAGACGAACATTTTGATATGCTATATGCATGAATTGGAGCTACAGATGCAAAGTTGTGACATGATGAACATGGGCAAAATAATTAGGGTTCGGGGAAAAAGTCAACCAACTCGTTTGGATCAGGATCTGGATCCAAATCCGATACTGTAGCAGTGTGCGATTTCCGAGGATGGCCGGACGGAGTTGTTCATCGAGGGAGCGCCGGAGTCGTGAAGGAGGCTGGGGAAGGTGCGCCGACGAGGGAGGAAGAGGCGGCGGCCTCGGACGGCGCCTGCCGGCGAGGGACAAGACGGCAGGGCGGCGGATGTCAGCGCCGGACGGCGTGGGAGCTCGCCGGAGTCCGGCTCTCTCCGGCGAGAGGTGCGGCGGTCGTCGCGGAGCGCTGCGGCGGCGCGGCAGTGCGGCCGTTGAGCGAGGCGGCGCGGGTGGGGAAACCTGGCGGCGGGGCGCGATGGGTCGGGGAGGGCCCGGTGCGGGCTTCGCTGGGCCGGCGGCGGGGAAGGCGGCGCAATGACAAGTGGCGGCGGCGGATTCGTCGGAGGCGGCGGCCGGACATGTCCGGGCGGTGGGGATTTTTGTCCGGTGTGCGAGGTAGGGGAAGGCTAGGGTTAGACCGCAAATTTCAGAGGAGAGCACATATTTATAGGTAGAGGGAGCTAGGAGAGTCCAAATGAGGTGCGGTTTTCGGCCACGCGATTGTGATCGAACGCTCTAGATGATGCAGGAGGTTTAGGTGGGTTTTGGACCAAATTGAAGGGGTGTTGGGCTACAACAAACACGAGGCATTTTCGGTCCCTCGGTTAACCGTTGGAGCATCAAATGAAGTCCAAATGGTACGAAACTTGACAGGCGGTCTACCGGTAGTAAACCAAGGCCGCATGACAAGTCTCGGTCCAATCCAGAAATGTTTAATGCCCACACACGAGAAGAAGGAAGAAATGACCACCGGAGGAGATAGGAGCGCCGGATTGCAAAACGGACAACGGGAAAAATGCTCGGATGCATGAGATGAACATGTATGCAAATGAAATACACATAATGACATGATATGCAATGCATGACACGCAAGCAATGACAAGACAACAACAGCGAATAACTGGAGGACACCTGGCACATCGGTCTTGGGGCGTTACAATGTCGGTTTGCCAGAATTCAAACAAGCGACTTGTCCGTGGACAAATGTGACACGTGTTGGATAGCAAAAAAACATCCAAACATATTGGTCCGAATGCGAGTGTTTTGCAGCATGGCGTTGGAGATGCCCTAACAACTAGCCATGTAAAGAAACACCAAATATCTAGTCAGGGCCAAATATTGGTAGGGTATTCGCCAGCATCCGGACCAATGCTCACCGGAGTCGAAGGAGAAGCTAGCCACGCATGCATATTTGCGTGCAGCAAGAAAAATGCAGAAGTGTGCAGTTAGAGCAACTTCAATGGGGTGATCCATTTCGTCCACGGCCGTCCGTTTGGGTCGGCGCGGATATAAAAGGCGGCCCAACGTGCCGACCCAAACAGACGCGCGTCCGTTTTTCGTCCACGGGCGACCCATTCCCGGCCTATTTTTTAGCCTGATTTGCATCGGCGCGGACACACAACAGACGTGCGCGCGCTCGCCTAGTCCTGTCCCCGGGCCCGTTGGTCTCTAGCACATTGGCCTTCCGTCTCACCCTGCGGCCAACAAAGCAACCCTCCAGCCTCCTCTGTCGCCGACGCTGCCGCCCATTTTTTTCCGGTGACTCTTCTAGCTGCCGCCGCCTCCACATCCGCCCAGCAACATCGCCCCCTCCCCCTCCCCCCCAGTCGTCCTCGGCCGCCGTTTTACCGCCTGGGAGCAAACTGCTTCCCACCGTCGCTTCCCCCACAGCACAGTTGCCCGTCTCCAAGAAGCCACCTCGCCGCCCCTGCCACATCCGACCGGCACGCTCGTCGGACACCGGCACACTCGTCGGACGCCGGCAGGGCAGCTAGCTGGTCTGTGGGCGTCGCGACTCCCCTCACCGGCCGTCTCCTTCATCGACGTCCGGAAACTGTTCGACAGCTTGCCAAGGTATGAAATGGACTCCGCCGATGAATTCTTTTTCCACAATTTCCTTTGCGACTCCGACGATTCGTCGTCCGACAACGAGGAGGAGATATTGGCTGCCGTGTTGGTCCATCACCACCTCAACAGCCTGCGACTGTTGTTTCATGGGTCCATTCTGGGCCACCTTCCGGCATTGAATCGTAACCGAGAGAGCGAGCATTTCCTTCTCTGGAAGGACTACTTTGATACAACAAACCCGTTGTTCAAACATCACAAATTCCGCCGCCGGTTCCGTATGAGTAGGCATGTTTTCAACCGTATTAGAGAGGGAGTGGTCGGCTATGATGACTACTTTGAGTGCAAAGAGGATGCCGTCGGCAAGATTGGTTTCTCCTCTTATCAGAAATGCACTGCCACCATCTGAATGCTTGCATATGGAGTGTCCGGTGATCTCATTGACGAGTACGTTCATATGAGGGAGTCTACATGCCTAGAGTCCCTGTATAAGTTCTGCAAGGCTGTGATTGCTGTGTTTGGCCCTAAGTACTTGAGATAACCGACAGCTCAAGATACAGCCTGTTTGTTGGCAATGAATGCTAGCAGGGGCATCCCGGGGATGCTTGGCAGCATAGACTGCATGCACTGGGAGTGGAAGAACTGCCCTTCTGCTTGGCAAGGGCAGTATAAGGGACATGTCAGGGCTTGCACTGTCATACTAGAGGCCGTGGCGTCTCAAGATCTCTGAATCTGGCACTCTTTCTTTGGCATGGCTGGATCACACAATGATATCAACGTGCTTCAGCGCTCGCCGGTGTTTGTTAGGCTTGCCAAAGGCAACAACACATCGGTGAACTTTACTTTCAACGGCCACAACTACGACAAAGGGTACTATTTAGGTGACGGTATCTATCCTTAGTGGACCACTATTGTCAAGACAATACCCAACCCCGTCGAAGAAAAAAGGAAAAGATTTGCCCAAGAGCAAGAGAGTGCTAGGAAGGATGTCGAGCGTGCCTTTGGTGGTTTGCGATCTCGATGGGGCATCGTTCGGTATCGTGCTAATACTTGGAGCACAAAGAAACTATGGGAGGTGATGACTGCTTGTGTTATCATGCACAATATGATCGTAGAAGACGAGCGCCCGGAATGTCTGTACGATCAAGGCTTTCGGTTTCAGGGTGATAATGTTGTGCTTGAGCATGGAGTAGCGGCAACATTTAAGCAGTTCACTCAGTTTCATGAAGACATTCGTGATTGGGAAACTCGCGTGCAACTGCAAAATAATTTGGTTGAGCATATGTGGACTTATATTGGCAACCAATAGATGTATCTTTTTTTATTCGTTTGCAAAACTATGTGAAACATTTTTATTTGTATTTGGCTTGTAAAACTATACTATTTATTTGGGCGGCCAAACTATTTGGCTCGTTAAACATTTTCATTTCACAATATATTTAAATGCAAAATCAATGTAAAATTGGGCGACCAGCCGGCCACGCCTGCACATATAGATCGGCGCGTTGGGCGCGCTGCCGATCCATATAAAAAAAAGAACGGACGCCGGCTGGGTGGCAGACCCAAACGGATAAAATGCGAACGAAATTGCCTTCCGTTTGAATCGGCCAGTTGAAGTTGTTGCTCTTAACGGGTTACGGAGTGCTTCGGGGTTGATCGGCTGCCCGTTGTAGCTAGGCAGGATATAGAAGAGAGAGCATTTTGCCAGAGATGGGCATCAGCCCTCGGATCGTGCATGGGGACAAAGCCCCGATCTTCTTGTCCCCCCTTCCCCTTCGCGGTTCCCCGTGCGCGGCGGCGACGCTCAGAGCGGCAGAGAGAGAATGACAGAGCATGCTCAGCCGAGCTCTCTCCAGCGTGCATGCATGCATACGTGCATCCCCATGCATTGCATGTGAGAACAAGGAGAAGGCTCCAACCCGTCCATTTATGAGGCGGAGACAAGAGCCCGCGGGCGCAGGATCGATGAAGGCTTCGAGCCAGTGCATGCGCGCTGCGTGCGTGCGTGCGTGCGTCTGCAGTCTGCCATTGTTGCATGGCGCTACTCCATGGGTAGGCTGTGCGGCCATAGCACCTGTACGCAGCTACGCGACTACTCCAGGAGCACTAGTGCGCGTACCACTGCTACTTTGCGTTACAGCACTCGTCGTGCTGGCTGGCCTGCCTGGTGTGCGTGTATGTATCCAGCCGTGAGCCATGCAGTCAGGCCGAGGCCGGCATCTAGGATTGACCCTGCGCACCTAAGCACCAGGGTGAGTCGTCTCTTTCCCGTACGTGCGTGCATGCACGACATGATGTGCAGACCTACCGCACGCGTATACGTACGTGCATCAGTGCATGCAGAGCAGTACAGTATGTGGAGACGTGGACGTGTCTCGCTGTTCATCTTGCATCACACAGTCGCGTGCCGGTGCCAGACTGCCAGAGCGCCATGGAAGAGGTCCATTTTATAAACTAAACTCGCAGAGGGCCACATCAAAATCCATGCCGATTGCATCCTGAAATATGTAATCCCGGTCTAAATCGGACCCTGTGGTTATTTTTTAAACGGGAACTGTCTAGGTGGCAAAGGATGGCCGGGATTATTATTTTTTAGCGGCATGGAAGGGATTGGTTATGCCGCGGGCGCGGGAAAGACAAGGGCTCGACCCAGTGAGGCCCAGCTCGCCGCAACTGTCTACGCCCTCAGATTATTTATTATATTTAGGAGTTAGGAAGCACTATATTTTTGATGAAAAAATTCAACTTCACAAAGAACCATAGTGATTCGATGGTCTGCATCCTCTTTCTTCTCTTCCCTTTTCTCTCTTTCTTTTAGGCTGTTTGTGGCCTTGCACCTTGGTGCACCTCATAAGTTAATGTAACTGCGCTCTCTTCAGGCTTGCGCCCTTTTGGAAATATAAGGTAGGCCTTAAGCCACCTTTTCATTTTCAAAAATTCGATGGCATGCACTTCTAGGGGATCATCCCCGGCCTAAATAGGATCATGGATCAAGGCTTTCCATCTCTTTAGATGGGCGACCTAAGGCGCTTTCAAAAATCATTATTGAAAATATTCGTGCGGGTGAAAGAATGATAACATCGTTGCTTCAGTCAAATTGCAACCTTTTTTACCAAAGTTTTTGAAGTATTTCTTCAAGCAAAGATTAATACCGCGAAGAAGGTGTTTACAAGAGATTTCATTATAATTCTTAGTGATAAGAGTTACTTTATATTTTTCTTGTATCCTAGATCTAAATCGGTGTATCTGTAATTGTTATGAGTATCAACAAAGGACCGGATGTTTCTGAAAAGAAGGAGTTAGCAAGCACCTCAAATAATAAAAAGGAAAAAAAAATCATACGGGTGGGTGGGTTTCGAACCAGACATCTACTGCTAGTTGGCTCGCGTGAACACCTCTTGACCAAAGATGGTTCTCATTAAGGTAGCAGAAGGACGGGAACTTGGTGCTCTCATGTACCGTGCATACTATATTCGCAAAAAAATGTAGTAATTCAAATCAAAAAAGTTCAAATCTTTTTTAGAATCAAACATGATCAGGTATTGTACTCGTATAAAAAATTTGGACAAGAAATGATTCCTATTGACTTCATGGCAAAGAAGCCAAGTTTATGACAACAATATAGCGTGTATAGTACTTGTATATAGCGTTTTTGTCAAATCTTTGACCCATGATGCAATGAGAGTCATTTTCTGACGAATCTTTTTATACAACTAGAATACTTGATCATGTTTGATACCAAAAAAGATTTGCATTTTTTTGAACTTTTTTCAATTACTAATTTTTTTTGCATATAGGGTGCGACGGTGCCAGGTTCTCCTTCGTATTTTCCAGCAGAACAATTCCTTCTTTATATAGTATATAAATGAGGACCGAAAAATTTTGAAGACAGAATTACATGACATTTAAAGAAATGTTCAAACATTGTAAAAAAAACATGACGTAATAAAGGGACAAACAAAGTTTATGATTTTATATATCATGTTCTATGTTAGAAAACTACGTGGGGAATAGGAACTCGCCACAACATATGCATATTATCTGATTGAGCAGTCAAAAAAATTTCTTCACACACTTTGCTCACATTTTGTATACATCAGAAACATTTCTGTATACTCTAACATTTTTTAAACACATGATTAATATTTTTTAAATATGTATTTTTATGTCTATTTTTTCATACACATTCACCGTTTTTGGTATGTAACATATGATTAGCATTCTTTTTTCAAATACAAGTATATGAAACTTTTTGCAAATACCCGTTACACATTTTTGGGATGGTAGGAAACATTGTTTAAAACTTTGTGACATTTTTGTACATTGTATACATTTTTTTAAATGTCATGAACATTATTTTGAAATTTGTGATTTTGTTTAAATGCAACATACATTTTTTAAATTACACACACATTTTTTACAATATTTATATATATTTTTAAATGCCACGTATTTTTCTAATGCTTGATTATATTTAAATGTCACAAACGCCAGAATGTAAGTGTAACCGAAAAAAAGACAAATGGATCGGCCCAGCATGGAGGACGGGTGCGTGCCGTGGTCAACACTGTGGCTTCCTGGCCCACCAGTCAGACAAATCGCGGTTGATATTTACCACGTCAGCATTTTTATGCCTCAAGCGATGTCAAGGTTCAATTTAGACCATGATTGCATAGTTCAGGATGCAGACAGGGATTTGGATTTGAGGGTTCGTTTTTTCCCAACCTTTAAAAATTCAAGGTTTAAAATGGACTTTTTCCGAATGCCACACCTTAATCATCAGGTATACTTATAAGCCAATATGATCGATTGTACACATTCAAAGTTGGCGGAGCGGCATTAGTCCGCGGACATAAATGTAAGGGCATGGGCAACCAGTAAATTCCCTCCTGTATCCAACTGTGGATAGAGCGGCATTAGTCCGCGGATATAAATGTGGGAAGCCGCCATCCAACTCATACACATACATCAGGCCAACAATTTGAACTAATCGAACGTAAATAATCTAAATCAGACGAGTTTCATTTAAGTTCGGACATAATTTACATAAAAGGCAGATATTTCGATCGTTTAACATAAAAACTAAAAAACCTAAACCCTATACTGGACAACTAGCTCGTATGCGTGGTTGCCTTGCCCTACCGCACCGCCGTCTTCGTCTGTCCCGTCGTCGTCATCGTGGTCCCTCCAGTGGTGGAATGACGCCCAAGGGTCGCGACAGCCTTGTCCAACTGTTGCCTGCCGCTCGCGTAGGAGTCGCTCCGCCTCCTGCTGCCTTGTGCAGAGTGTCGCCGCGACCACTGCCGACATGGCCTTTGTAGCCCTGGCGGCGGCTTTGCCGCGACAGGCGTTGGTGGAGAAGTTGTTAAGAGACCACTCCACGTCGATCTTGGCGAGCTCGCTGTCAAGGCGGCGGCAGCACCTGGCGGCCGTCTCTGCGGTGGTCACAGAGCGTGAAAGGATTGAGAAGAGGTGTCTAGAGGGGGTGAATAGACTCCTAACAAAGAAAAGTTGCAGTTTTTATTTTCTTCAAGTTAAGGTAGAGTTTTAGCACAAATTTAAACATTCACAATACATATCAAGCAAACATGACAAGAGTATATGAGCAGCAAAAAGTAAAGCATACAAGTTGCAAGAATGTAAAGGGATGGGATTGGAGTGTGCAAACGCAATTGGAGACTCGGAGATTTTTGGTGTGGTTCCAATAGGTGGTGCTATCGTATATCCACGTTGATGGAGACTTCAACCCACGAAGGATAACGATTGCGTGAGTCCAAGGAAGGCTCCACCCACGAAGGGTCCACGAAGAAGCAACCTTGTCTATCCCACCATGGTCGTCGCCCACGAAGGACCTGCCTCACTAGGATAGATCTTCATGAAGTAGGCGATCTCCTTGTCCGTACAAACTCCTTGGTTCAACTCCATAATCTTGTCGGAGGCACCCAAGTGACACCTAACCAATCTAGGAGACACCACTCTCCAAAAGGTAATAAATGGTGTGTTGATGATGAACTCCTTGCTCTTGTGCTTCAAATGATAGTCTCCCCAACACTCAACTCTCCCTCACTGATTTGGATTTGGTGGAAAGAAGATTTGAGTGAAAAGCAACTTGGAGAAGGCTAGAGATCAAGATTCATATGGTTGGAATGGAATATCTTGGTCTCAACACATGAGTAGGTGGTTCTCTCTCAGAAAATGAATGCTGAAGTGTAGGCATGTTCTGATGGCTCTCCTTACTAATGAAGGAAGGGTGGCGGGGTATATATAGCTTCCACACAAAATCTAACCGTTACACACAATTTATCAAACTCGGTGGGACCAAATCAGAAAACTCGGTCAGACGGATTCAGTTCATAATGTGACCGTTAGGCATTTAGGTGGGACCGATATGATCAACTCGGTGGGACTGATGTGCTAGGGTTAGGGTAAAACCTCATCTCAGTTTGACCGATTACACAAACTCGGTGGGACAGATTTTGGTAATAAGCGAAACAGAGAGTTGGTCAGGCAAACTCGGTGGGACCGATTGCTTATCTCGGTGGGACCGAAATAATTGCAACAGGCAACAGAGAGTTTGCAAGCCCATCTCGGTGAGACTGAGATCCCATCGGTGAGACCGAATTGATTAGGGTTTCTGGCAGTGGCTATGTCAAGTGAACTCGGTGGCGCTGGATGGATCAAATCGGTAGGGCCGAGTTTGACTTTTGGTTTGGGACATATGTGGATATGAGAAAGTGGTTGAGGGCTTTGGAGCATATCACTAAGCATTTTGAGCAAGCAAGCCATTAAGCAACACCTCATCCCCTTTTAATAATATTGGCTTTCCTAAGGACTCAATGTGATCTTGGATCACTAAACTGAAAATGTAGAGCCTTGAGCTTTTGAGTTTGAGCCAATCCTTTGTCCTTAGCATTTTGAAGGGGTTCCACATCCTCTTGTCCACGCCACTCCATTTGTTGAACTTATCTGAAATATACTAGATAAAAACATTAGTTCAACAAGAGATATGTTGACATTAATTATCAAAACCACCCAGGGAGCACTTGTGCTTTCAATCTCCCCCTTTTTGGTAATTGATGACAACATACATCAAAGCTTTAGATAAAGATATAAGGAATAGTAGGTAAAGCTTTGGAAAGACATGTAACATGCATAGGCTCCCCATACATGTATGCAACCATGTCAATATGGAATGTAAGAGCATGTGAATGCATAAACATGACAGAGCAAGCAATGTGTTACATGTATCTTGGCTATATGCATCAAAGCAAATGATGTGAATATGTGAAGTGTAACTTCATGTTCATGATTACTTCTTGCAAACAATATGTACATTAGCAAGAATTCTTCATGCACGTGAGTGTGATGCATATACTTACCTTGTGGTCTTGAGCTGGCTTAGGAAGAGATGAACCTGAGTAAACAAGGTTAGATAACACAAGTACAACTACTAGACAGAGCAAACCAAAGAGCCACAAGAGTACCAAGACTGGGATGACATGTAGAGTGTGAGTACTGGGTACTCTATTAGATATAGACATGTTCCCAAAGTTAAAAGGTATGCAATGAATTCAAGATTTCCTTCCCTTAGATGTCTTTCTCCCCCTGAATCTTATATTTGATAATGGGAGAATATAGGGAACAGAAAATCAGAGCAAAACAGATCAGAGCACAGAAACATAAGACAAACCAACATGTCTTTCCCCTCTTAAAGACATGTGACTTCTCTCCTCTTGAATACCAAGCATCTGGGTCTCTCTCTCCGTTTGATATGATTAAGCATTCTCCCCCTTTGAAGTACTCTCCCCCTTTTGAAGGGAATAAGCTTTGACGTGATCTCTCTCTCCCCCTTTAACATCAATTTCCAAGAAGGGATCTTCTGGATTGTGAGTCAAAATAGGTTTGGTCCTTGAGCCACAGAGCAAAGCAGCATATAGAGTGTGATGCTGGTAGAGGACAAGAATCATCGAGTGGAGCTGGATCAGTTATGCAGGATGCAAATGACAAAGTGTCTTCTTAGCATTGAAACTGGTAACATCGAGTTGTTTACTTCGGCGGCACCGAATTGGTTCGGTTAGACCGAAAGAGACAAATTGGTGTGTCCGAGTTCAACACAGAGAGAACAGTTGTCATCTCATCTCACAATGCAGATAAGATCTCACAAGGATTTGCAAGGAATTAGCAGAAGGATTTGCAATGAATTGGATGCAGGGAATGCGAAACAAAACAAAGAATAAGAAAAGAAATCTAGATGAAGGGAAACAATTATGCAAGATACAAATGCAAGAACACGGAGAAACACTAGAGAACTTCATCTAGAATTGGTCGGCGACAAAGTCACCTATGTTAGAGTATATTGACTGAGGAGTCAAGTGAGAACACTTGATCATAGGTAATACTCATCGTTTAAGCTCAAAATGGTGTTACCATTTTTCGTTTAAGCATTCGATGTATTCGCATCTTGTTGAGTTGCTTTGACCCATGACTTGGGGTAAAGCTTCGCTAAGATGGAATAACATACCTTGGGTGGTGGTGTTGAATGACACATCTCCGTCGTATCTATAATTTTTGATTGTTCCATGCCAATATTCTACAACTTTCATATACTTTTGGCAACTTTTTATACTATTTTTGGGACTAACATATTGATCCAGTGCCCAGTGCCAGTTCCTGTTTGTTGTATGTTTTTTGTTTCGCAGAAAATGTGTATCAAACAGAGTCCAAACAGGATAAAAACTGACGGAGATTTTTTTTGGAATATATGTGATTTTTGGGAAGAAGAATCAATGCGAGACGATGCCCGAGGGGGCCACGAGGCAGGGGGGGCGCGCCCCAGGGGGTCAGGCGCGCCCTGGGCCCTCGTGGACACCCTGTAAGGCAGTTGGTGTCCTTCTTTCACCGCAAGAAAGCTAATATCCAGATAAAAATCGTGTCCAAATTTCAGTCCAATCGGAGTTACGGATCTCCGGGAATATAAGAAACGGTGAAAGGGAAGAATCTGGAACGCAGAAACAGAGAGAGACAGAGAGACAGATCCAATATCGGAGGAGCTCTCACCCCTCCCATGCCATGGAGGCCATGGACCAGATGGGAAACCCTTCTCCCATCTAGGGAGAAGGTCAAGGAAGAAGAAGAATAAGAAGAAGAAGGGGGGGCTCTCTCCCCCTCTCTCCCAGTGGCGCCGGAACACCGCTGGGGCCATCATCATCACCGCAATCTACACCAACAACTTCACCGCCATCATCACCAACTCTTCCCCCTCTATGTAGCAGTGTAACCCCTCTTTTACCTGCTGTAATATCTACTTAAACATGGTGCTCAACGCTATATATTATTTCCCAATGATGTATGGCTATCCTATGATGTTTGAGTAGATCCGTCTTGTCCTATGGGTTAATTGATGATTGTGATTGGTTTGAGTTGCATGTTCTATTATTGGTGCTGTCCTATGGTGCTCTCCGTGTCGCGCAAGAGTGAGGGATCCCTTCTGTAGGGTTTGCAATATGTTCATGATTTTCTTATGGTGGGTGGCGTGAGTGATATAAACACATACCCAAGTAAGTAGGTTGTTTGCGTATGGGAATAAAGAGGACTTGTTACTTTAATGCTATGGTTGGGTTTTACCTTAATGATCTTTAGTAGTTGCGGATGCTTGCTAGAGTTCCAATCATAAGTGCATATGATCCAAGAAGAGAAAGTATGTTAGCTTATGCCTCTCCCTCAAATAAAATTGCAATAATGATTACCGGTCTAGTTATCGATTGCCTAGGGACAAATAATTTTCTTGTGTGACAACAAGATCTTTACTAAAACTAACTTAGTTGTGTCTTCATCTAAACAACCCCTAGCTTTTATTTACATGCTCTTTATTATCTTGCAAACCTAGCCTACATCACCTACAAAGTACTTCTAGTTTCATACTTGTTTTAGGTAAAGCGAATGTTAAGCGTGCGTAGAGTTGTATCGGTGGTCGATAGAACTTGAGGGGATATTTGTTCTACCTTTAGCTCCTCGTTGGGTTCGACACTCTTACTTATCGAAAGAGGCTACAATGATCCCCTATACTTGTGGGTTATCAAGACCTTTTTCTGGCGCCGTTGCCAGGGAGTTATAGCGTGGGGTGAATATTCTCGTGTGTGCTTGTTTGCTTTATCACTAATTAGTTTTTATTTTGTTATCTTGTTTTCTATCTTTAGTTATGGGTAGGAAACGCAAAATACCAAAAAAATTAGTTGCACCTACTACACCAATGGTTGAAGAACCACTCAAAATCTATCACACTGCTGAAGCTTTTTACTTGGATCATCTTCGATCCCTACATGCTCGTTCTGAAACCCCAACTAGCTTAGTTGAGGGCAAATCTTTAGATGAGCATGCTTGTTATGTGCGACACCGCTTATCTGAAAAAGGGAAACTTTTACTGGATCAAATTCATCGTTTGCAGTGCTATGCTTGGAATTTATGTGAAATATATGAGTGTACTTGTTGTTCTAAAGACCCTAAGAAACACCTTCCTTACCAATGTGGGTTTAGTGATAATGGAATAGTATCTTCATATACTAAGGGTGTTCATAATTACTATGATGTTCGACAAATTGAAGAATTTTTTGCTTTTAGCGGTACTTGTTAAATTGCTTCTTTTATTGAAGAGTGTGATACTACTCTCGACAAATCTGAAAATTTGGCCATACTTAAATATTGATATGATAATTATGCTTCTAATCCTTATATTAAACCATATATTTAGGACTCCTCCGCTGTCCAAGAAGAGACTAATATTTTGCAGGAGTCTATGGAAGAAGAAATTAATGACATTGTGATCTCATTCGATGAAAAAGATGAGGGGGAGAGCGAAGAACAAAAGGAGTAAGAGTGGATTGATCACATGTTCCCACCTTCTAATGAGAGTAACTCTTCAACTCATACATTGTTTAATTTCCCTTCGTGCTTATCGAAGGATGATTGCTATGATGATTGTTATTATCGCATTGATTCTTTTGAAATATCCCTTTTTGATGATGCTTGTTGTGCTTGTGGCCAAGATGCCAATATGAATTATGCTTATGGAGATGAACTTGCTATAGTTCCTTATGTTAAACATGAAATGTTGCTATTGCACCCACGCATGATAGTCCTATTATCTTTTTGAATTCTCCCGACTACACTATATCAGAGAAGTTTGCCCTTATTAATGATTATATTGATGGGTTGTGTTTTACTACTACACGTGATGATTTTGATAGATATAATATGCATGTGCTTGCTTCTCCTACTTGCAATTATTATGAGATAGGAACTACATCTGTGCCTCTCCATGCTTCCAATATGATAAAATTGCAAGAAACTATTTATACTATGCATTGGCCTTTACTATGTGTGCATGAATTGTTCTTTTATGGCCTTCCAATGCATAGGAAGAGAGTTAGAATTCGTTGTTGGATGATATATGTTACTTTGTGCTCACTACGAAATCACAAATCATTGTTAATTAAAATTGGCTTTGATATACCTTGGGATCCGGGTGGATCCATTACTTGAGCACTATATGCCTAGCTTAATCGCTTTAAAGAAAGCGCTGCTAGGGAGACAACCCGGAAGTTTAAGAGATTCATTTATTTCTGTTATGTGCTTTTATAAAGTTTAAAAATAAAAATAATGTGCCAAGCTTTGGCTTTAGGATGTTTACATTGCTTGTTGGTTTGTGCGGTGCAGGACAGAAACTTTGGCTGTAGTACATGATTTTACATTTTTTACTGGAACGTCAAACGGTTCTGAAACTTTTTGCACTGTCTTTCTATAATTTTTTTTATTTTTCCTAATTATTTCAGAATTTTTGGAGTAACATAGGTATGGTGAATGTTCAGATTATTACAGGCTGTCCTGTTTAAGACAGATTCTATTTTTGATGCATAGTTTGCTTGTTTTGATGAAACTATTGATTTCTACCAGTGGATTAAGCCATGGAAAAGTTATATTAGAGTAGAAAAAATGCAAAAATAAAATATGAATTGGTTTTCAACAATACTTAGAGTAGTGATTTGCTTTATTATACTAACGGATCTTACCGAGTTTTTTGTTGAGTTTTGTGTGGATGAAGTGTTCGAAGATCGAGGAGGTCTCAATGTGAGTAGAAGGAGGAGTGGTAAGAGATCAATCTTGGGGATGCCCAAGGAAAACCAAGTAAATATTCAACGAGACTCAAGCGTCTAATCTTGGGGATACCCCGGAAGGCATCCCATCTTTCTTCAACAAGTATCGGTATGTTTTCGGATTCATTTCGTTCATGCGATATGTGCAAATCTTGGAGCGTCTTTTGCATTTACTTTCCATTTTATTTTATGCACCATGCTGGTATGAGATAGTACATGGTTGATTTATAGAATGCTCATTGCACTTCACTTATATTTTTTGAGTACGGCTTTATAGAATGCTTCATGTGCTTCACTTATATCATTTGAAGTTTGGATTGCATGTTTCTCTTCACATAGAAAAACACCATTTGTAGAATGCTCTTTTGCTTCACTTATAATTGTTAGAGAGTGGGAATATCTTTTTTAGAAAGAATTAAACTCTCTTGCTTCACTTATATCTATTTAGAGAGATGAAAGGAATTGGTCATTCACATGGTTAGTCATAAAATCCTACATAAAACTTGTAGATCACTGAATATGATATGTTTGATTCCTTGCAATAGTTTTGCGATATAAAGATGGTGATATTATAGTCACGCTTGTGGGTAGTTGTAGATTGTAGAAATACTTGTGTTGAAGTTTGTGATTCCCGTAGCATGCATGTATGGTAAACCGTTATGTGATGAAGTCGGAGCATGATTTATTTACTGATTGTCTTCCTTATGAGTGGCGGTCGGGAACGAGCAATGGTCTTTTCCTACCAATCTACCCCCCTAGGAGCATGCGCGTAGTACTTTGTTTGGATAGCTAATAGACTTTTGCAATAAGTATGTGAGTTCTTTATGACTAATGTTGAGTCCATGGATTATACACAGTCTCATCCTTTCATCATTGCTAGCCTCTTTGGTACCGTGCATTGCCCTTTCTCACCTCGAGAGTTGGTGCAAACTTCACCGGTGCATCCAAACCCCGTGATACGATATGCTCTGTCACACATAAGCCTCCTTATATCTTCCTCAAAACAGCCACCATACCTACCTATAATGGCATTTCCATAGCCATTCCGAGATATATTGCCATGCAACTTCCATCATCATCATTTACATGACTTGAGCATTCATTGTCATATTGCTTTGCATGATCATAAGATAGCTAGCATGATATTTTCATGGCTTGCCCATTTTTGATATCTTTGCTACGCTAGATCATTGTACATCCCGGTACACCGCTGGAGGCATTCATATAGAGTCATATCTTTGTTCTAGTATTGAGTTGTAAGTAAATAGAAGTGTGATGATCATCGTTATTAGAACATTGTCCCAGGTGAGGTTATCAAAATAAAAGAGGCCAAAGAATCCCACCAAAAAAGGAGAAAAAATTAAAAAAAGAGAGAGAAACAAATGAGAGAAAAGAGAGAAGGGACAATGTTACGAGCCGTTTACCACACTTGTGCTTCAGAGTAGCACCTTGTTGTTCAGATAGAGAGTCTCTTGAGTTATCACTTTCATATACTAGTGGGAATTTTCATTATAGAACTTGGCTTGTATATTCCAACGATGGACTTCCTCAAGTGCCCTAGGTCTTCATGAGCAAGCAAGTTAGATGCACACCCACTTAGTTTCCAGTTTGAGCTTTCATACACTTATAGCTCTTAGTGCATCCGTTGCATGGCAATCCCTACTCCTCGCATTGACATAAATTGATGGGCATCTCCATAGCCCATTGATTAGCCGTGTCGGTGTGAGACTTTCTTCCTTTTTGTCTTCTCCACACAACCTCCACCATCATATTCTATTCCACCTATAGTGCTATATCCATGGCTCACGCTCATGTATTGCGTGAAAGTTGAAAAGGTTTGAGAACGTCAAAAGTATGAAACAATTGCTTGGCTTGTCATCGGGGTTGTGCATGATTTGAATATTTTGTGTGGTGAAGATGGAGCATAGCCAGACCATATGATTTTGTAGGGATAACTTTCTTTGACCATGTTATTTTGAAAAGACATGATTGCTTTATTAGTATGCTTCAAGTATTATTATCTTAATGTCAAATGATAGACTATTTCTTTGAATCACTCGTGTCTTAATATTCATGCCATGATTAGATTACATGATCAAGATTATGCTAGGTAGCATTCCACATCAAAAATTATCTTTTTTATCATTTACCTACTCGAGGACGAGAAGGAATTAAGCTTGGGGATGCTAATACGTCTCCGTTGTATCTATAATTTTTGATTGTTCCATGCCAATATTGTACAACTTTCATATACTTTTGGCAACTTTTTATACTATTTTTGGGACTAACATATTGATCCAGTGCCCAGTGCCAGTTCCTGTTTGTTGCATGTTTTTTGTTTCGCAGAAAATCTATATCAAATGGAGTCCAAACGGGATAAAAACTGACAGAGATTTTTTTGGAATATATGTGATTTTTGGGAAGAAGAATCAATGCAAGAGGCAGGGGGCGCGCCCCAGGGGGTCAGGCGCGCCCTGGGCCCTCGTGGCCATCCCGTAAGGCGGTTGGTTCCCTTCTTTCGCTGCAAGAAAGCTAATATCCGGATACAAATCGTCTCCAAATTTCAGCCCAATCGGAGTTACGGATCTTCGGGAATATAAGAAACGGTGAAAGGGCAGAATCTAGAACGCAGAAATAGAGAGAGACAGAGAGACAGATCCAATCTCGAAGGGGCTCTCGCCCCTCCCATGTCATGGAGGCCATGGACCAGAGGGGATACCCTTCTCCCATCAAGGGAGAAGCTCAAGGAAGAAGAAGAAGAAGGGGGGCTCTCTCCCCCTCTCTCCCGGTGGCGCCGAAACACCGCCGGGGCCATCATTATCACCGCAATCTACACCCACAACTTCACCGCCATCATCACCAACTCTTCCCCCTCTATGCAGCAGTGTAACCCCTCTTTTACCCGCTGTAATCTCTACTTAAACATGGTGCTCAACACTATATATTATTTCCCAATGATGTATGGCTATCCTATGATGTTTTAGTAGGTCCGTTTTGTCGTATGGGTTAATTGATGATCGTGATTGCTTTGAGTTGCACATTTTATTATTGGTGTTGTCCTATGGTGCTCTCTGTGTTACGCAAGCGTGAGGGATCCCTGCTGTAGGGTTTGCAATATGTTCATGATTTGCTTATGGTGGGTGACGTGAGTGATAGAAACACATACCCTAGTAAGTAGGTTGTTTGCATATGGGAATAAAGAGGACTTGATACTTTAATGCTATGGTTGGGTTTTACCTTAATGATCTTTAGTAGTTGCGGATGCTTGCTAGAGTTATAATCATAAGTGCATATGATCCAAGAAGAGAAAGTATGTTAGCTTATGCCTCTCCCTCAAATAAAATTGCAATAATGATTACCGGTCTAGTTATCGATTGCCTAGGGACAAATAACTCTCTTGTGTGACAACAAGCTCTTTACTAAAACTAACTTAGTTGTGTCTTCATCTAAAAACCCCCTAGCTTTTATTTACATGCTCTTTATTATCTTACAAACCTAGCCTACAACACCTACAAAGTACTTCTAGTTTCATACTTGTTCTAAGTAAAGCGAATGTTAAGCGTGCGGTGAGTTGTATCGGTGGTCGATAGAACTTGAGGGAATATTTGTTCTACCTTTAGCTCCTCGTTGGGTTCGACACACTTACTTATCGAAAGAGGCTACAATTGATCCCCTATACTTGTGGGTTATCATTGAACTTGATCATGTAGTTGAACTTATGTGGGATGCTCAAGATTGATGTAGCTCAACAAAGATTTGGACCACCACTTGTAGTTGGAGTTCATCTACCTACATGGGTTAGTTTTGCAAGGAAGAGCACTTGTGTATCCGAATTGACAATCATGAATTTGATACCAAATGAAATGTGATATATAGAAATGGTCAAAGGATGTGTTGAAAGGTTTCATGCTTCCTTGTCTTCAACCACCATATTGTAGAGACTTGGTGATGTAGAGATTGCTCAAGATGTGAGTGATTTGCAATCTCATAGATTTTGATTCATCCAAGCACCTACAAGGGTTAGATAGCATGCAAGGGTGCAAATATATCCACGACATATGATCATCATCATACGAGAAATATCAAGGATTAGTCAAAGGCTCATGCCTTGCATGTATCCAAATGGAGTTTCTACTATGAGTTTGAAGCATCAATGATGTTCAATTCACCTCTCAAATGGCAAAATAATTTCTCATCAAGTGGTTTGGTGAATATATCCGCCAATTGCCTATCGGTACGAACATGCTTAAGACCAATGTCCCCTTTGGCAACATGATCTCGAATGAAATGATGAAAAACTTCAATATGCTTGGTTCGAGAATGTTGCACATGATTATGAGCAATCTTAATAGCACTTTCATTGTCACAAAGAAATGGAACATGTTTCACATAGATCCCATAATATTTAAGAGTTTGGGTCATCCAAAGTAATTGAGGACAACATGAACCGGTGGCAATGTATTCCGCTTCGGTGGTGGATAAGGATACCGAGTTTTGTTTCTTGGAGGACCAAGATACAAGAGATCTACCAAGAAATTGACAAGTACCCGAAGTGGACTTTCTATCAACCTTGTCACCGGCATTGTCCGAATCGGAGTGGCAAACAAGATCAAAAGAAGACCTCTTAGGATACCAAATGCGAAAATTTGGTGTATGTATTAGGTATCTCACTATCCTTTTCACAGCCTTAAGATGATATTCTTTGGGGGCCGCTTGATATCATGCACACATGCACACACTCAGCATAATATCGGGACATGAGGCACATAGATATAACAATGAACCAATCATAGAGCGATAAACCTTTTGGTCAACCGGTTTTCCATCCTTGGTCAAATCAAGATGTCCACTAGTAGACATGGGGGCTTTCATACCTTTGCTTTCTTGCATGTTGAACTTCTTGAATAAGTCCTTGGTGTACTTTATTTGAGAGACAAAGGTGCCTTCCTTAGTTTGCTTGATTTGCAAACCAAGAAAGAACTTGAGTTCACTCATCATAGACATCTCAAACTTCTCCGACATTAGCTTCCCAAACTTTTCACTAAAATGAGGGTTAGTCGAACCAAATATGATATCATCGACATAAATTTGGCACACAAATAATTCACCATTAACCCTTTTAGTAAAAAAAAGTAGAATCAATCTTTCCAATCTCAAAGCCTTTTTCAATGAGGAACTTGGTCAAGCATTTATACCACTCTCTAGGAGCTTGTTTAAGACCATAAAGGGGTTTGTGAAGTTTGTAAACATGGTCGGGTTTCTTAGGATTAACAAAGCCGGGAGGTTGTTTAACATAAACTTCCTCCTCAATTTCACCATTTAGGAAAGAACTTTTAATGTCCATTTGGTACAAGGTGATATCATGGTGATTAGCATAGGCAAGTAAGATGAGGATGGTCTCAAGTGTAGCAACGGGGGAATATGTCTCACCATAGTCCATACCTTCGACTTGATTGTAGCCTTGGGCGACGAGACGTGCTTTGTTGCGAACTACTTGTCCATCTTCGTCTTACTTGTTGTGAAACACCCATTTGGTACTGATGATGTTGTGGTTGTTGTCGGGCTTCTTGACCAATGTCCACACTTGGTTTCTCTCAAAGTTGTGTAGCTCTTCATGCATGGCATTTATCCAATCCGGATCTTCTAATGCTTCTTCAACCTTCATAGGTTCAATGCTAGAGATGAATGAATAATGTTCACAAAAGTTAGCCAAACGAGTTTTAGAGCGAGTGATTCTCCCCGTTTGAATATCATTGAAGATTTGTTCAACGGGATGGTCTCATGAAACTCTTGCTCGACCTCGTGGGAGCTTTTGTTTGAGTCGGGGTGGTGCATCTTCTTCATCATCTCGTTCTTCTTCTTGGCCTTCTTCATTGTTGGCATTGTCGTTCTCTTGTTTAGGTGGAGAAGGAGGTTGATGAGGTTCATCTTGGCGTGTCCCACTTGTGGATGCTTCCATGTCAACTCTTGGTTCACCTTGTCGTGAGGTAGAAGCTTCCACTTGGATGGATGAGGTACTCTCCTTCACCTCCGTTGGACAAATCTTGCCAATAGACAAGTCTTGGATGGATTCCGAAGGGTCTTTGTCTCCTACATCAATTTGTAATTGCTCTACTTGCGAGCCATTAGATTCATCAAACTTCACATCTACCGTCTCTTCAACCTTTTGGGTGAAATTGTTGTAGACACGATAAGTGTGAGAGTTTGAACCATAACCGAGTAGGAAACCCTCATGAGATTTAGGAGTAAATTTAGAACGACGATGCTTATCAAGAATGTAGCACTTTGAGCCGAATACTCGAAAGTATCCAACTTGGGGTTTGTTACCCGTGAGAAGCTCGTATGTCGTCTTGCCGAGTAGCTTGTGAAGATACAAGCGATTTGTTGCATGACAAGCTGTCTCAACCGCTTCCGCCCAAAAGTGTTTTGGTGTCTTATACTCATCAAGCATCGCTCTTGCCATCTTGATAAGAGTTCGGTTCTTCCTCTCAACAACTCCATTTTGTTGAGGCGTGTACGTAGCCGAGAACTCGTGTGAAATCCCTTATTCGTCAAGAAAGGTATCCACATTTGCGTTCTTGAACTCCGTTCCGTTGTTGCTGTGAACCTTCTTGATCTTCACTTCAAATTGATTTTGGGCCTTCCTAGCGAAGTTCTTGAAGATATTTTGGATCTGCGATTTATCATCAAGAAAGAACACCACGTAAATCTTGAAAAATCATCGACTATAATTAGACCAAATTAGTTTCCACCGAGACTTTTGTATGCATTGGGACCAAAGAGATCCATGTGAAGTAGCTCGAGCGGTCTTCTCGTGGTCATGATGTTCTTCATGGGGTGGCTTCCTCCAACTTGTTTTCCTGCTTGACAAGCACTACAAAGTCTATCCTTGTCAAATATAACATCTTTTACTCAAAGGATATGATCACCTTTAATAAGCTTATCAAGATTTTGCATGCCCACGTGACCTAACCTTCTATGCCACAACCAGCCTTTAGAGGATTTAGCAATTAAGCAAGTTCTAGGTTGAGCCTTTTTAGTGAAGTCAAAAATATATAGATCACCTCTACGTATACCGGTAAAGACCATTTTATGATTATCTCTACGAAACATTTGGCAATCTACTTCAGTAAATAGGACATTGAAACCAAAGTTACCAAGTCTAGATACGGAAAGTAAATTGTAGGCAAGAGATTCAACGAGCATACCATTTTGTATGGAGCTATCATGTGAGATGGACACCTTACCAAGGCCAACCACCTTACCCTTTGAGTTGTCACCAAAAGTGACATACTTTCGAGGGCCATCGTTTTCAGCAAGCTCACGAAACATATCCTTATCTCCGTTCATGTGATCGGTACACCCACTATCAAGAACCCATTCCTTTCCTCTAGCCATGTAGCCGCGAAGATTAGCCATAAGACCAAAGTGTCTCATAGACTGATTGAGATCAGAGTCACTATCATCATCCTCATCATAGTATCCATGTTCAACATCGTCTTGTGATGGATCAATTCCTAGAGAGGGTAATTCATTAGATAAATGGTCATCACAATAGTCATCCTTATGAATTCTAATGGCTTAGGAGATGATATTGCTAATGATTCCAACATCTCCTTTGTCATGAGTAAGATTAGTAAGATCAAATAGATAGTCACCAAATTTGGGGTCATTGGAACTCATCTTACTCAAGGCAATAAACTTATGAAGAATTTCATCCAAGTTTTGCAAGGAATAGTTTGGAAATCGTTCCTCAAGAAATCTCCATATGGTGTAAGCACAATCAAGAGCAGGCAAGCTAGCAAACAAGTTTCTAGGCAATCCTCTAGTGATTAAATTGACAGTTCTAAGATTACGGATCAGGTCAATAGACTCATCAAGGGTAGGGTGCAAAGGATCAACAAGAGGTGCACAAGGGCTAGTAATGTACTTGTTCAAATGATATTCACTGAAAATCACAAGCATCTCATTCTTCCACTCATGAAAGTACTCTCCATCAAGAATTGGCACTCTATGTCTAAGACTCCCCAACATAGACTCGTCCATCTTCCTCCAAAGGTGTTTAAACCAAAGCAATGGAGACCAATGATCCGATACCAATTGAAAGGATCGAGAAGAGGTGTCTAGAGGGGGGTAAATAGACTCCTAACAAAGAAAAGTTCCAATTTTTATTTCTTCAAGTTAAGGTAGAGTTTTAGCACAAATTTAAACATTCACAATACATATCAAGCAAGCATGACAAGAGTATATGAGCAGCGGAAAGTAAAGCATGCAAGTTGCAAGAATGTAAAGGGATGGGATTGGAGTGTGCAAACGCAATTGGAGACTCGGAGATTTTTGCGTGGTTCCGATAGGTGGTGCTATCGTACATCCACGTTGATCGATACTTCAACCCATGAAGGGTAACGGTTGCGCGAGTCCGCGGAGGGCTCCACCCATGAAGGGTCCACGAAGAAGCAACCTTGTCTATCCCACTATGGCCATCGCCCACGAAGGACTTGCCTCACTATGGTAGATCTTCACGAAGTAGGCGATCTCCTTTCCCGTACAAACTCCTTGGTTCAACTCCACAATCTTGTCGGAGGCTCCCAAGTGACACCTAACCAATCTAGGAGACACCACTCTCCAAAAGGTAATAAATGGTGTGTTGATGATGAACTCCTTGCTGTTGTGCTTCAAATGATAGTCTCCCCAACACTCAACTCTCTCTCATTGATTTGGATTTGGTGGAAAGAGGATTTGAGTGGAAAGCAACTTGGAGAAGGCTAGAGATCAAGATTCATCTGGTTGGAATGGAATATCTTGGTCTCAACACATGAGTAGGTGGTTTTCTCTCAGAAAATGAATGCTAAAGTGTAGGCACGTTCTGATGGCCCTCCTTACTAATGAAGGGAGGGTGGAGGGGTATATATAGCCTCCACACAAAATCCAACCGTTACACACAATTTACCAAACTTGGTGGGACCGAATCATAAAACTCGGTCAGACCAATTCAGTTCATAACATGACCATTAGGCATTTCGGTGGGACCGATATGATCAACTCGGTGGGACCAATGTGCTAGCGTTAGGGTAAAACCTCATCTCGGTTTGACCGATTACACAAACTCGGTTGGACCGATTTTGTTAATAAGCGAAATAGAGAGTTGGTCAGGCAAACTCAGTGGGACCGAAAAATTGCAACAGGCAACAGAGAGTTTGCAAGCCCATCTCGGTGAGACCGAGATCCCATCGGTGAGACCGAATTGACTAGGGTTTCTGGCAGTGGCTATGTCAAGTGAACTCGGTGGCGCTGGATGGATCAAATCGGTAGGGCCGAGTTTGACTTTTGGTTTGGGACATATGTGGATATGATAAAGTGGTTGAGGGCTTTGGAACATATCACTAAGCATTTTGAGCAAGCAAGCCATTAAGCAACACCTCATCCCCTTTTAATAGTATTGACTTTCCTAAGGACTCAATGTGATCTTGGATCACTAAACTGAAAATGTAGAGCCTTGAGCTTTTGAGCTTGAGCCAATCCTTTGTCCTTCGCATTTTGAAGGGGTTCCACATCCTCTTGTCCAGGCCACTCCATCTGTTGAACTTATCTGAAATATACTAGATAAAAACATTAGTCCAACAATAGATACGTTGACATTTACCAAAACCACCCAGGTAGCACTTGTGATTTCAGAGCGGTCAGGAGCCCATGCGGCGGCGAGGTCAGGGTCGTTGCGGACGCAGTCCAGCGCCACATCGCTCCTAGAGAACATGGAGCGGCGACTGGCATTGAGCTGATCATACCTCTCCTGCTACCCCGCCGTGCGCTCCACCTCGGATACGACAGCCCTTGAGCCAGAGGCACCGTTGTAGCTGCCTCGTCCAGGTATTGGAGGAGGCGGCCACGCGACTTCTTGATCGCGGGGGCAACTCCTCATTGACGACGAGGCGGTCGCAGCACGGCTGGGATGATCACGCATCCAAGTGGCCTTACCGACTCCGTGGCTTGGACATTGGCTCCTCTTTGACCCGACATCTGATCTAGACAGTGCGGTGTTGCAGGGGTGAGGCCGGCTTGTCCTTCACGCAGCATTCGATCTTAATGTTGCGGTTGTCCTGGGGCAAGGCCGGCTCGTCCTACACAGGGCGGAGCAGGGACACCGGCTTGCGTTGATGGAAATATGCTCCCGAGGCAATAATGTTGTAATATTATATTTCCGTAATTCATAATTAAGAGTTTATATTTCATGTTATAACTGCTATGATCCTAGAATATGCGATTTAGTGGAATACTCATATGCACGTGTGAAATGATAAACTATAAAGAATAGCTTCCTGGTCTCGCCTCTAAGACCGGCCGAAGTGTTGTTGGTGATCACGTTTCCGGATCTTAGTATATCGTTAAGTGTAATGATAGTCCTAAAACAACATTTAGAGTGTGACGTTAGAAAAATGATCATATTGAATCGACCCAATACCTGTCTGTTATACTATGTGATTAAATCGTCTGAAATCATCTGTTATAACATGGAGTGTTAGTATGTGTTTTAGTTTCTCAGACCATGAGAGTTTCTCAGCTTACTTCTTATTGGACGATGGGCTTTGGGGTTTCTCAAACTTCATCTGTAACAAGGTGATCATAACGACAACTTTCACGCACATCGGAAAGTTTGACAAGTAACCGGACAACTCGGGAGTGGGATTTGCTCCTCCGACGATGGAGATATATTCTTAGGGCCCTCTTAGTGTGATGGTATCCATCATCGTCTGGCCAGACACAGGTGACTACATCACGGGGATGCTGGAACACGTCAACGAGAAAGAAGAACAAAACCGGTAATGGGAGTAACGGTATAGTTAGCATGGTCATGACTTAGGAGGATACCGATTGATGTCTACTATGCAACTTCTTCTTGTAGACTCGTGTTGGGCCTCCAAGCACAGAGTTTTGTAGGACAATAGCAATTTTCCCTCAAGTGGATGACCTAAGATTTATCAATCCTTGGGAGGCATAGGATGAAGATGGTCTCTCTCAAACAACCCTGCAATCAAATAACAAAGAGTCTCTTGTGTCCCCAACACACCAAATACAATGATAAATTGTATAGGTGCACTAGTTTGGCGAAGAGATGGTAATACAAGTGTAATATGGATGGTAGATAAAGGTTTTTGTAATCTGAAAATTTAAAAACAGCAAGGTAACTAGTAGTAAAAGTGAGCAAAAACGGTATTGCAATGCTTGGAAACAAGGCCTAGGGTTCATACTTTCACTAGTGCAAGTTCTCTCAACAATGATAATATAATTAGATCATATGGCAATCCCTCAATGTGCAGCAAAAGTCACTCCAAAGATCGTATAGCGGACAACATAAGATGAAATTGCTTGTAGGGTACGAAACCACCTCAAAGTTATTGTTTTCGATCAATCCATTGAGCTATTCCTATAAGTGTCACAAACAGCCCTAGAGTTCGTAGTAAAATAACACCATATGATATACATCTATCAACCCTAATGTCACCTAGATACTCCAATGTCACCACAAGTATCCGTGGGTCAATTATACTATATGCATCAAACAACCTCAGATTCGTAATATTCAATCCAACACAAAGAACCTCAGAGATTTCCTCAAGATTCCTACCAGAGAAACAAGGACAAAAACATGCATCAACCCATATGCATAGATTATCCCAACATCACCTCGGGAATCTGCGGGTTGAGTGCTAAAACATGCATCAATTGAATCAATAGAACAACCCATTGTCACCACGGGTATCCCACGCAAGACATACATCATGTGTTCTCAAATCCATAATAGTATTCAATCCGATAATAATGAAACCTCAAAGGTAAAACTCAATTCATCACAAGAAGATAGAGGGGGAGAAACACCATATGATTCAACTATAATAACAAAGCTCGCGATACATCAAGATCATGCCAAATGCAGAAAATGTGAGAGAGATCAAAAACATAGCTACTGGTACATACCCTCAGCCCCGAGGGTGAACTACTCCCTCCTCGTCATGGAGAGCGCCGGGATGATGAAGATGGCCACTGGTGATGGTTTTCCCCTCCGGCTAGGTGCCGTAATGGGCTCCCGATTGGTTTTTTGTGGCTACAGAGGCTTGCGGTGGTGGAACTCCTGATCTAGGTTTATTTCTGAGGGTTTCTATATTTATAGGGATTTTTGGTGTCAGGAACAAGTCAGGGGGTCCACAAGGTGACGACAAGGCAGGGGGCGCGCCCTAGGGGGCCCTCCACCCTTGTGGATGCCTTGTGGATCCTCTGGTCCATTTTCGATAGTCCGTGGGCTTCTTTTGGTCCATAAAAAATCATCATAAAATTTCAGCTCATTTGGACTCCGTTTGATATTCCTTTTCTATAAAACTCAAAAACAAGGAAAAAAACAGAAACTGGCACTGGGCTCTAGGTTAATAGGTTAGTCCCAAAAATAATATAAAATAGCATATAAATGCATATAAAACATCCAAGATGTATAATATAATAGCATGGAACAATCAAAAATTATAGATACGTTGGAGACGTATAAAGCATCCCCAAGCTTAATTCCTGCTCTTCCTCGAGTAGGTAAATGATAAAAGCAGAATTTTTGATGTGGAATGCTACCTAACATATTTATCCATGTATTTTTTCTTTATTGTGGCATGAATGTTCAGATCCATAAGATTCAAAACAAAATATTAATATTGACATAAAAACAATAATACTTCAAGCATACTAACAAAGGCAATTATGTCTTCTCAAAATAGCATGGCCTAACAAAGCTGATCCCTACAAAATCATATAGTCTAGCTATGCTCCATCTTCATCACACAAAATATTCAAATCATACACAATCCCGATGACAAGTCGAGTAATTGTTTCATACTTTTGATGTTCTCAAACCTTTTCAACTTTCACGCAATACATGAGCATGAGCCATGGACATAGCACTATAGGTGGAATAAAATATGGTGGTTGTGGAGAAGACAAAAAAGAGGGAGATAGTCTCACATCAACTAGGCGTATCAACGGGGTATGGAGATTCCCATCAATAGATATAAGTGTGAGTGAGTAGGGATTGCCATGCAACAAATGCACTAGAGTTATAAGTTTATGAAAGCTCAAAGAAAAATAAGTGGGTGTGCATCCAACTTTCTTGCTCATGAAGACCTACGGCAATTTGAGGAAGCCCATCGTTGGGATATACAAGCCAAGTTCTCTAATGAAAAATTCCCACTAGTATACGAAAGTGACTGCATAGGAGACTCTCTATCATGAAGATCATGGTGCTACTTTGAAGCACAAGTGCGAAAAAAGGATAGTAACATTGCCCCTGCTCTCTTTTCTCTCATTTTCTTCTTCTCCTCTTTTTTTGATTGGGTTCTTTGGCCTCCCCCTATTTTTTGATTTCCTCACATGAGGCAATGCTCTAATAATGATGATCCACTTTTATTTACTTACAACTCAAGAATTACAACTCGATACTTAGAACAAAATATGACTCTATATGAATGCCTCCAGCGGTGTACCGGGATGTGCAATGACTCAAGAGTGGAATATGAACATTATGAACGGTGGTTTGCCACAAATACTATGTCAACTACATGATCATGCAAAGCAATATGATAATGATGAAGAGTGTCATAAAAAATGGAACGGTGGAAAGTTGCATGGCAATATATCCCGGAATGGCTATGGAAATGCAATAATAAGTAGGTATGGTGGCTATTTTGAGGAAGGGATAAGGTGGGTGTATGGTGCCGGCGAAAGTTGCGCGGCACAAGAGAGGCTAGTAATGGTGGAAGGGTGAGAGTGCATATAATCCATGGACTCAATATTAGTCATAAAGAACTCACATACTTATTGAAAAAATCTATTAGTCATCAAAACAAAGTAATATGCGCATGCTCCTAGGGGGATAGATTGGTAGGAAAATACCATCGCTCGTCCACGAGCGCCACTCATAAGTAAGACAATCAATAAATACCTCATGCTCCAACTTCGTTACATAACAGTTCACCATACGTGCATGCTACGGGAATCACAAACTTTAACACAAGTATTTCTACAATCCACAATTACTCACTAGCATGACTCTAATATCACCATCCACATATATCAAAACAATCATAAGGAATCAAACTTCTCATACTATTCAATGCACTCTATATGAAAGTTTTTATTATATCCCTCTTGGATGCCCATCATATTAGAACTAAATTCATAACCTAAGAAAATTACCATGCTATTTAAAGACTCTCAAAATAATATAAGTGAAGCATGCGAGTTCATCAATTTCTTCAAAATAAAACCACCTTTGTGCTCTAAAAAGATATAAGTGAAGCACTAGAGCAAATGACAAACTACTCCAAAAGTTATAAGTGAAGATCAATGAGTAGTCGAATAATTATGTAACTATGTGAAGACTCCTTCTCATAAATAAAATTTCAGATCTTAAGTACTTTATTCAAACAGCAAGCAAAACAAAATAAAATGACATTGCAAGGATAGCACATATCATGTGAAGAAGCAAAAACTTAGGCTCAACCAAAACTGACCGATAGTTGTTGAGGAAGAAAGGTGGGATGCCTACCGGGGCATCCCCAAGCTTAGATGCTTGAGACTTATTTAAATATTAATTAGGGATGCCTTGGGCATCCCCAAGCTTGATCTGTTGTGTCTCCTTATTTCCTCTCATATCACGTTTTCCCTAATTCTTAAAAACTTCATCCACACAAAACTCAACAAGAACTCGTCAGATAAGTTAGTATAAATCCATGCTAAACCTTATCATTATCTACTGTAGAAAATCACTAAAATTATAATTTGATATTGCATACTAAATTCCTCTATATATTTAACACTCCTATCCTCAAATAGAATCATTAAACAAGCAACCATGTGCAAACAATGCAAACATAACAACAATCTGCCAAAACAGGATAATCTGTACAGGATGCAAGAGTATCAATACTTATTTAAATCAAAAAACTTTGAAAATTACCACACTATAGATAATTGGTTTTTACTCATTTTGTAAAAAATTCAAGAATTTATCACGTTCCAACTTTCCAGAAGAATTCAGACAATGATAGAAAACTCTCTGTTTTCAAAACAACAACATATAGACTTGTAAAATGAGCATGGTAAAGGCTATACTTGACCTTTTTATTGAACTAAAAGATACAAAAAATTACTATAAATAACATAAATGAAATCCTAATAAAATAAAATGATGCTCCAAGCAAAACCCATATCATGTGGTGAACAAAAATATAGCCTCAAGTAAATTTACCGATGGATTGAAGACGAAAGAGGGGATGCCATCCGGGGCATCCCCAAGCTTAGGATCTTGCCACTCCTTATTCCGTAGTCCATCAAAACTTTACCCAAAACTTGAAAACTTCACAACACAAAACTGAATAGAAAACTCGTAAGCTCCGTTAGTATAATAAAGCAATTCACCACTTGGGTACTGTTGTGAACTCATTCTAAATTTATATTAGTGTTATAGCTACTATATTCAAACTTCTCCATGGTTCATACTCTCCAATACTACCCATAGATTCGTCAAAATAAGCAAAAAACACAATGAAAATAGAATGTGTCAAAAACAAAACAGTCTGTAGTAATCTGGAAACTTTCTATACTTCTGTAACTCAAAAAATTCTGAAAAATTATGACAACCTGGGAAATTTGTATGTTAACCTTGTGCAAAGTGAATCAATATTTTATCACGCTTCTGTAAAAAAATGAAAATTATTTTACTGGGCGCATAAGTTTTTGTTTTTCATCAAGATGAAATCAACTACCACCATAGACCATCCCAAAGGTCTTACTTGCCACTTTATTGAAGCAAAAGCTATAAAACATGATTAATACAGTAGACTAATCATGTGAACACACAAAAACGGTAAGTATAAATGTTGGGTTGTTTCCCAACAAGCGCTTTTTCTTTATTGCCTTTCTAGCTAGGCATTATGATTTCAATGATGCTCACATAAAAGATAAGAATTGAAACATGATGGGAGCATCATGAAGCATATGACTAGCACATTTAAGTCTAACCTACTTCCTATGCATAGGGATTTTGTGAGCAAACAATTTATGGTGATAAGAATCAACTAGCATAGGATGGCAAAACAAGCATAACTTCAAGATTTTCAACACAGAGAGGAAACTTGATATTATTGCAACTCCTACAAGCATATATTCCTCCCTCATAATAATTTTTAGTAGCATTATGAATGCATTCAACAATATAACCATCACATAAAGCATTCTCTTTTTTTGCGCATAGAGCATTCTCTTCATGATTCACAAGCATAGAAATTTTATTACTCTCCACATAAGCAAAATCCTTCTCATTCATAGTAGTGGGAGCAAACTCAATAAAATAACTATCATGCGAGGCATAATCCAACTGAAAATTAAAACCACGATGAAAAGTTTCATGGTTATCATTACACTTTATAGCATACATGTCATCACAATATTCATCATAGATAGCAACTTCGTTCTCATAATTAATTGGAACCTCTTCCAAAATAGTGGATTCATCACTAAATAAAGTCATGACCTCTCCAAATCCAGTTTCATAATTATTACAATAAGATTCAACACCCTCCAAAATAGTGGGATAATTATTATCTAAAGTTGATACTCTTCAAAACCCACTTTCATCAACATAATCATCATAATAAATTTGATCATCAAAACTTGGGGGACTAAAAATATCATATTCATCAAACATAGCATCCCCAAGCTTGTGGCTTTGCATATCATTAACATCATGGATATTCAAAGAATTCATACTAACAACATTGCAATCATGCTCATCATTCAAAGATTTAGTGCCAAACATTTTATTGACTTCTTCCTCTAATACTTGAGCACAATTTTCCTTTCTATCATTTTCATCGAAGACATTAAAAAGCTGAAGCATATGAGGCAAACTCAATTCCATTTTTTGCAGTTTTCTTTTATAGACTAAACTAGTGATAAAACAAGAAACTAAAAGATTCAATTGCAAGATCTAAAGATATACCTTCAAGCACCAACCTCCCCGGCAACGGTGCCAGAAAAGAGCTTGATGTCTACCACACAAACTTTTTCTTGTAGACTCGTGTTGGGCCTCCAAGCGCAGAGTTTTGTAGGACAATAGCAAATTTCCGTCAAGTGGATGACCTAAGGTTTATCAATCCGTGGGAGGCGTAGGATGAAGATGATCTCTCTCAAACAACCCTGCAACCAAATAACAAAGAGTCTCTTATGTCCCCAACACACCCTATACAATGGTAAATTGTATAGGTGCACTAGTTCGGCAAAGGGATGGTGATACAAGTGTAATATGGATGGTAGATAAAGGTTTTTGTAATCTGAAAATATAAAAACAGCAAGGTAACTAGTAGTAAAAGTGAGCAAAAATGGTATTGCAATGCTTGAAAACAAGGCCTAGTGTTCATACTTTCACTAGGGCAAGTTCTCTCAACAATGATAGCATAATTTGATCATATGGCAATCCATAAACGTGCGACAAAAGTCACTCCAAAGTTTGTATCGCGGAGAACATAAGATGAAATTGCTTGTAGGGTACAAAACCACCTCAAAGTTATTGTTTCCGATCAATCCATTGAGCGATTCCTATAAGTGTCACAAACAGCCCTAGAGTTCGTAATAAAATAACACCATATGATACACATCAATCAACCCTAATGTCACCTAGTCCGATCAATCCATTGAGCGATTCCTATAAGTGTCACGAACAGCCCTAGAGTTTGTAGTAAAATAACACCATATGATACACATCAATCAACCCTAATGTCACCTAGATACTCCTATGTCACCACAGCTAACCATGGGTCAATTATACGATATGCATCAAACAACTTCAGATTCGTAATATTCAATCCAACACAAAGAACCTCGAAGAGTGCCCCAAGATTCCTATCAGAGAAACAAGGACAAAAACATGCATCAACCCCTATGCATAGATTACCCCAATGTCACCTCGGGAATCTGCGAGTTGAGTGCGAAAACATACATCAGTTGAATCAACAGAACATCCCATTGTCACCACGGGTATCCCACGCAAGACATACATCAAGTGTTCTCAAATTCATAATAGTATTCAATCCAATAATAATGAAACCTCAAAGCAAATCCTCAATTCATCACAAGAAGATAGAGGGGGAGAAACACCATATGATTCAACTATAATAACAAAGCTCGCGTTACATCAAGATCGTGCCAAATCAAGAACACGAGAGAGAGAGAGAGAGAGAGAGAGAGAGATCAAACACATAGCTACTGGTACATACCCTCAGCCCCAAGGGTGAACTACTCCCTTCTCGTCATGGAGAGCGCCGGGATGATGAAGATGGCCACCGATGATGGTTTCCCCCTCCAGAAGGGTGCCAAAATGGGCTCCCAGTTGGTCTTTCATGGCTACAGAGGCTTGCGGCGGTGGAACTCCCGATCTAGGTTTATTTTTGGGGGTTTCTATATTTATAGGAATTTTTGGCATCGGGAACAAGTCAGGGGGTCCATGAGGCGACAACAAGGCAGGGGGCACACCCTCCACCCTTGTGGATGCCTTGTGGCTCCTCTGGTCCATCTCTGATACTCCGTGGGCTTTTTTTGGCCCATAAAAAATCGTAGTAAAGTCTCAGCTTGTTTGGACTCCGTTTGGCATTCCTTTTCTGTAAAACTCAAAAACAAGGGAAAAACAGAAACTGGCACTAGGCTCTCGGTTAATAGGTTAGTCCCAAAAGTAATATAAAATAGCATATAAATGCATATAAAACATCCAAGATGGATAATATAATAGCATGGAACAATCAAAAGTTATAGATACATTGGAGACATATCACCGATGCACACTGGGTTTTGTAAATTATCGTGAAGCAAAGGGAACATCACATGATTATTAAAGGTTCACTCAAATAAAATTTGTGTAATCATAGTGACCGATATGGATGTCCACGGTTCCGCTATCGGTCATTGAGCGAAGGGGTTTCACTCATGTCTATGGTTTACCGAACCTATGGGGACATAGGCTTAAGGTAATCGCGAGTGATGAGAATATATTTGTGGAATTGTTTCATTAATGTCCGGAATAGTTCCGAGAGATTCCGAAAGCGTTTCAGGGTCACCGGAAGGGTTTCAGTGAATATCATGTAATATCGGGTATTACCGATTAATTATATATAGGTGGAAAATGTTTCTGGGATGTACAATGATATATATGTATATATATAATGCTCCAAAACTGTTTAGAACATTTTATATTTAATATAAATATCAATGGGCCTTAAAAGGTGAAGAGGTGGAAGGCAACTTGGGTCACAAGAGCCCATGTAGGAAGGCCCCCCTTTCCTTGGGGGGGGGGGAATTGGACTAGGGGAGGGAGTCCTACTCCCTCGCCCTAGGCCGGCGCCCTATGGGGGACTTTCGACCCTTGGTGGCTGCCCTCGCCCTCCCCCCTAACGTATATATACTAGTAGATTTCCACCCTATGTACACACAAGTTTTGGAGCCTCCTGTAATTGATCTAGTTCTAGTTCTTGTTGGTCATAGTTGACTAATTAGTGTTAGAATTAATCCGAGGTTCGCGATCGATCCACCGAGGAACAAGCAATCACTGCACAATGACGATATCGAGATTTGTTAATGAGGTTCGGCGAACTCGCCTACTCCCCGGGGCAATGACTACAGGCGCTCCTCCCGAGATACCGCAACACCGGCCACCCAGGCGCCGACACAAGCCGCCGGCACCCCCTTGCGAGCCTGACGCTATGTAGTCGCCATAGGTTACAACATGGGGTGCCTCCTCATATATAAGAGGCCAAGGGTACAACGTGTCTGACTCCGACACTACAAGTATCCTACCCACACTACAACACCAAGTCCAAGCGTAACCCAACTAGTACAAAATATTCGACACAAACACAAAAAACTCCACCTTGGCGAATATTCTCCACCACCTTGAATTTGTCCATGCATCAAACTTCCATGTACTCCAGACTTGTGTTGTCTTCTTCGTAGCTTAGTGAGAGCTACTCGACGAGTGTGCCCCAGTCCCGCCGCCGCCGTGAGACCCCGCTGCTACTCCTGTAACTCTAGTCTTCGTGACTCCACCTGCAATAGTGCTCCCCTGCAGCTTGTAAAGATGCAAAATCGTCCTCCCTCCAATCATCACAGTCACCTCATCTTCCATGATTCTCATGGTCTTCCTATCCCGATCACAACGGAATACCATACCACCATCATGAAGAACACCAAGCAAAATTAGATTCCTCTTTAGCCCCGGCACATGCCTGACTCCCCAAAGCATCCGCTCAACTCTGTCAAACATCTTGATTTTGATGTCACCTACTCCAGCAACACGATAACCTGTGTCATCGCCCACATAGGCTAAACCAAACTCACCAGACTTGTATGAAGAGAACCACTCCATGTTGGGTGTCGCATGAAAAGAGCAAGCCGAATCCAACATCCACGCTTCACTTTTGGTTGACCGCCTGTCTGATACTATGAGGACATCACTACTGCAGTCTGAGTCATCACCATGAGTTGTCTTATTAGCACTTGCCCCACCATTCAGTTCTGGACAATCCTTTCTCATATGTCCCCACTGCTTACACTTGTGACACTGTATATTCTTTTTCTTTTTCTTGTTCTTCCCAGCCTCATATTCCTTCCGCCACTGCTCACCCTTGACTAGCAAACCTTCACCATGAGGGACTTCCACCGCGTTCTTCTTTCTCATATCATAAGATAGCAATGCCGCAGTAATATCCTCATTCTTGACGGTCTCCTTGCCGTGCGTCAAAGTAGTGATCAAATGGTCATAGGATGATGGCAATGAACAAAGAAGCAGAATTGCCATATCCTCGTCGTCAACCGTCGCACCCAAGCATGCTAGATCCGTCATGATTTGATTAAAGGTGTTCATATACTCCACAAGATCTGACCCCTCCTGGATCCTCATGCCATGCAACTTTTGCTTCAGATACACCTTGGTCATCGCAGTCTTGGACATAAACTGACTTTCCAGCTTCTCCCAGATCTTCTTCGGCGAATTCTCATCCATCACATGATAAATAACTTGGTCCGACAGAAACAACCGTATAGTCCCGGCTGCTTTCAACTGTAACTCCTCCTAGTCATCCGCCTCCATCTTAGCTGGCTTGGCTTCCTACAACAACGCCTTCAAGCATCCCTATTGTGCGAACAAATCTTTCACCCTTGTCTGCCATAACCCAAAGCTTCCAGTTCCGTTGAACTTCTCCACCTCAAACCTGGCACCCGATGGCGCCATGGTTCTTTGTACGGCTGACCCTGCGAAAAATTATCCGAGCTTTGCACGCGATGCCCCAATTACACGAACAAGATCTCCGCGTACTAATAGCAAAACCAACCAAAAAATCCTTTCGGTCTTCACGTGTTCTGCTCCTGTCTTGCCTCAACTCTTGGATGCTAGCGATTGTTACGCCTCTGCCCTTTCTTCCGATGGATGCAATGGATTTGTTTCTGGCCGATCTAATTTGTTGTTCTTCGTCCCTACGGCTGCCTTCTAACGTGCGTTTGCACGGCCAACAGTCCGGCCCGGACACGAGGACGTTTCCTCCTTGGACTCGGTCCCTTTTTCTCCAAAACAAAATCTCGTACGCAGCCGAACGTTGCCTTGCTGTGCACGGCCCTGGTCAAGATGCTTCCACGTACAGACACGTACGCCCGACTTCACTAGCCACCGCTGCCTAGCTGTGCACGGCCCTGGTCAAGATGCTTCCACGTACGGACACGTACGGCCGACTTCACCAGCCACCACTGCTCGTGAGTTGCTTGCCTTTCTACAGCTGTGCGGCTTCCACCTGGGCGGCTGCCCACGAACGCGCTTTGGGCTCCGCATCCAGCCTATCGATCCATCGACCGGCCCTCCCTGCCTGCCCCTATGCGACACACCACCGCTGTCGATTGTATGCAAACCACGCAACTGCTTCACATCCTCGGATCGACGAATAACAACCTCCTCGTAAGCTTGCTCATGATACCACTTGTTAGAATTAATCCGAGGTACGTGATTGATCCATCGAGGAACAAGCAATCACATCACAATGACGACATCGATATTTGTTAACAAGGTTTGGTGAACTCGCCTACTCCCTAGGGCAATGACTATGGGCGCTCCTCCCCGAGATACCGCAAGACCGGCCACCCGGGCGCCGGCACAAGCCGCCGGCACCCCCTTGCGAGCCTGTCGCTATCTAGTCGCCATAGGTTACAATGTGGGGTGCCTCCTCATATATAAGATGCCAACGGTACAACGTGTCCGACTCCGACACTACAAGTATCCTACCCACACTACAACACCAAGTTCAAGTGTAACCCAACTAGTACAAAATATTCGACACAAACACTACATTTAGAGCTAGCCCTAGAGACCTCTTAACCTCATAATTAGAAGCCTAGTGTGGTTCTAATCTCCTGCTTCTAATTCTCCAGCGACGATTAGCTGTGGACGGCGAAGCGCCACCGGATCGTGAAGACCGTACGCTTGCAACCAAGTAGAGAGGCCATGCTTTTGGTCTTCCATTCGAGGGATCATTCGAGAGTGGTTCATGGGATCGTCATCGACATTCGAGGGACTCCAAGTACGATCTACACTGACTCGTTGATGTATACTACACAACTTTATTCTTGTAGACATGTGTTGGGCCTCCAAGCGCAGAGTTTTGTAGGACAGTAGCAATTTTCCCTCAAGTGGATGACCTAAGTTTTATCAATTCGTGAGAGGTGTAGGATGAAGATGGTCTCTCTCAAATGACCCTGCAACCAAATACAAGAAATCTCTTGTGTCCCCAACACACCCAATACAATGGCAAATTGTATAGGTGCACTAGTTAGGCGAAGAGATGGTGATAAAAGTGTAATATGGATGGTAGAAATATTATTATAATCTGAATAAATAAAAATAGCAAGGTAGAAAATAATAAATGGGCACAAAAACGACATTGCAATGCTTGAAAACAAGGTCTAGGGTCCGTACTTTCGCTAGTGCAATCTCTCAACAATGCTAATATAATTGGATCATATAACCATCCCTCAACATGCAACAAAGAATCACTCCAAAGTTCCTATCTAGCAGAGAACATAAGAAGAAATCGTTTGTAGGGTACGAAACCACCTCAAAGCTATTCTTTCTGATCGATCTATCCAAGAGTTCAAACTAAAATAACACCAAATAATTTCAGATTCATAATACTCAATCCAACACAAATAACCTCAAAGAGTGCTCCAAGATTTCTACCGGAGAAACAAAAGACGAGAACATGCATCAACTCCTATGCATAGATTACCCCAATGTCACCACGGGAATCCACAAGTTGAATGCCAAAACACATATCAACTGAATCAATATGATACCCCATTGTCACCAAGAGTATTCATATGCAAGACTTATATCAAGTGCTCTCAAATCCATAAAAGTATTCAATTTGATAACAACGAAATCTCAAAGGGAAAAACTCTATTCATGACAACAAGATAGAGAGGGGAAAGCACCATATGATCCAACTATATTAACAAAGGCCACGATACATCAAGATCGTGCCAACTCAAGAAAGAGAGAGAGAGAGATTATACATATAGCTACTGGTACAAACCCTCAGCCCCGAGGGTGGACTACTCCCTCCTCATCGTGGTGGCCGCCGGGATGATGAAGATGGCCACCGGTGATGATTTCCCCCTCTGGCAGAGTGCCGAAATGGGTCTAGATTGGTTTTTGGTGGCTACAGAGGCCTGCGGCGGCGAAACATCTGATCTAGGTTAACCCCGAGGGGTTTCGGAATTTTTGGGAATTTATAGTGCAAAGAAGGGGTACGGGAGGCCAGCAAGGTGAGCATCACCCCCAGGTGCAGCTCTGGCCCAATGGATGTCTTCTGGTCCATAAAAATCTCCAGAAAGTTTTGTGGTGTTTGGACTCTGTTTGATATTGATTTCCTGCGATGTAAAAAACAAGCAAAAAATAGCAACTGGCACTTGGCACTGGGTCAATAGGTTAGTCCCAAAAATGGATATAAAGTTGCTATAAAATGATTGTAAAACATCCAAGAATGACAAAATAACAACATGAATACTTCATAAATTATAGATACGTTGGAGACGTATCAGCTTCCCAAGCTTAATTCCTACTCGTCCTCGAGTAGGTAAATGATAAAAGAAATAATTTATGAAGTGTGAATGCTAGCAAAGTGCATAAGTTTGATCAATGACAATTTCAATCACTTTTCGTAGCATAAAAACAACAATTCTTTCTTATAAAACTTCTCATGTTATGGTGGCGACCAATTCACATGCTAAGGTTCAAACAATGAATTCTCTTGAAACTCAACAACCTATGTTCTCAGTCACCAAGCAATTGTAATTCAACTTATTCAACAGAGTTTAAGTAAGAGCTCCACATACTCAACCATCGTATAGTCTTCTATGATTGCTAACACTCACCGCATAGACATGAGCAAAACATTTCTAAGACCCACAATGCGGCTATATCTCCCACGTGTCGGGGCACGACTTAGAGGCATAGCCGCATGGTAGGTTCGTCGCAAGAGGGGTAATCTTCACACAATCCCATGTACTGAATAAGAAAGGGATAAAGAGTTGGCTTACAATCGCCACTTCACACAAATACAAGTTAAACATACATCATCCAGAATACAATCAAGGTCCAACTATGAAACCAAAATAAAAGAAGACAACCCCAAATGCTAGACCCCTGATCGTCCCAACTGGGCTCCACTACTGATCAACAGGAAACGAAACAACACAACGGATAAGATCTTCATCAAGCTCCCACTTGAGCTCGGTTGCGTCACCTGCACTGGTATCATCGGCACCTGCAACTATTTGGAAGTATCTGTGAGTCATGGGGACTCAGCAATCTCACACCCTCGCGATCAAGACTATTTAAGCTCATGGGTTGGAAAGGGTAGTGAGGTGGAGCTGCATGAAGCACTAGCATATATGGTAGCTAACTTACGCAAATAGAGCGAGAAGAGAAGCAAAGCACGGTCGAGGAGCTATAAATGATCAAGAAGTGATCCTGAAACTACTTCCGTTCAAACATAACACAAGAACCATGTTCACTTCCCGGACTCCGCTGAGAAGAGACCATCACGACTACACACGCGGTTGATTCATTTTGATTAAGTTAAGTGTCAAGTTTTCTATAACCGGATATTAACAAATTCCCATCTGCCCATAACCGGGGGCACGGCTTTCGAAAGTTCAAACCCTGCAGGGGTGTCCCAACTTAGCCCATCACAAGCTCTCACGGTCAATGAAGGATATTCCTTCTCCCGGGAAGACCCGATCACTCTCGGAATCCTGGTTACAAGACATTTTGGCAATGGTAAAACAAGACCAGCAAGACCGCCTGAATGTGCCGACAAATCCCGATAGGGGCTGCACATATCTCATTCTCAGGGCACACCGGATGGGCAAGACTTCGGGTTGGCATAAACCCTGGTTGCCCAGGGGGCGCCGGACATCGCCCAGTTCGGACCAACACTTGGAGAAGCACTGGCCCCGGGGGGGGGGGGTTAAAATAAAGATGACCCTCGGGTTAATTACTCCCAAGGGAAAGGTATAGGTTGTTAGGAAAATGTAAAACCAAGGTTGGGCCTTGCTGGAGGAGTTTTATTCAAAGCGAACTGTCAAGGGGTTCCCATAACACCCAACCGCGTAAGGAACGCAAAAATCAAGGAACATAACACCAGCATGATGGAAACTAGGGCGGCAAGAGTGGAACAAAACACCAGGCATAAGGCCGAGCCTTCCACCCTTTACCAAGTGTATACATGCATTAATTAAAATAATAGATATTGTGATATCCCAACATATCCATGTTCCAACATGGAACAAACTTCATCTTCACTTGCAACTGGAAACGCTATAAGAGGGGCTGAGCAAAAGCGGTAACATAGCCAAACAACGGTTTGCTAGGAAAGGTGGGTTAGATGCTTGACATGGCAATATGCGAGGCATGATATAGCAAGTGGTAGGTAGCGTGGCATAGCAACAGAGCGAACAACTAGCAAGCAAAGATAGAAGTGATTTTGAGGGTATGGTCATCTTGCCTGAGATCCCACAAGGAAGAAGAACGAGTCCATGAAGTAGACAAACGGACGTAGTTGAACGAATCCTCACAACTCCGGAACGAAACCGAAGCTAACGAGAGAAGCAACCCGGAAAGAAGCGAGCACATAGTAAACAACCATCACGTAAACATGGCATGATGCACAAACAAGTATGATGCATGTCTGGTTTAAAGAGGCATGGCATGACAAAGTGCACAGACAATACTACAAATTAAGTGGAGCTCAATATGCAATGAGTTGCATATTGACAGAACACCACATGACTTATTTAGTTCTCTCCCGTTTATGTACTCAACAATATTAAATGTTTGTTAGCATGGCAAGGGGTGAAGCATAAATAAACTACACATCTAGGCAAGTTTAAATGAGGCCGGAACAACAAGCAACAAGTCTAGAAAAACCTCATGTGCATATTTTAGGTTTGGTACTGTGCTGCCCTAAACCATATTTTAGAGTTGTTAAACATGCAAAGTGATGCCACCATGTTAAACTAGGCCTTTTCTACCCCATTTACATATACAGTTTATTTAAAACCGAGCTACGGTTATTTAGTTATGAACTAAAGCATTTTAGCATGGGAGTTAAGCAAATAAATGCAAACAGCAGTCTAGACATTCAAACATGCATGAAAGTTGGATATTATTAATCTAGACAAAATTCTAAACATTTTACATATATAATTTGTTTTAATATGATGCACCATTTGTGAGTTATAAAATGAATGATGCTTGGGGGGTTTTCTGTAAAATGGCAGTCTCTGGATAATTAGGAAAATCGCAGATCTGTAAAAAACATATGTGGGCCGAATCTGGAACATGGCCGAACAGCAGGGAAAAGAAAAAATACAGGAGGCGCTGGGAGCTGCTCACCCATGGGCTTTGGCCCAAGGCGGTGGAGAGGGAGTAGAAGGGCCGGCCCAGGGGACGAAGGATGCTGCTGGGCCTCACTGGAGAGGTCAACACACAGTGTGGCATTCGTCGTCTCATTACAGGAGATCGAGTGAGGCAGGGAAAGGAGGAAGACTTGGCGCTGGCCTCATCCTCGTGTGCTCGCACGATAGAAGCAGGGAACGGGTCGACGCGGGAAGCGAGACAATGAGCGAACGACTCCTGGCGAGGCTGGTCCAACCACGGTACGGTAGGGCTTCGAGCACGGGGAGTCAACAGCGTCGTCTTCGAGCTCGCTGACGGCGACGACAGCGCGGGATGGGTGAGGACGGAGGAGATCCGGGGCGGCACGGTCTTGGGCGTTCGGATCTACCGGCCAAGACGAGGCAAGGGCGGGGTTCTTATCGAGGCACTGGCCTGATGTAGAGGAAGCAGACGGGAAGGAGAAGCAGCAAGCGGGGCGAGGCCGTGACTGGAGTTGGAGACAAGGTGGAGCGGCGCCGGGGACCTGCTAGAGCTCGTTGGCACGGTGGAGTCTGACGGGAGGCGGAGGTCGCGGGCGGCTGACGACATGCTTGAGCTCCTGCAATTCCATGGCGTTCTCCTGCGAAGAACAGAGAGGGCGAGAGATACTTGAGTGATAACAAGAAGAGGAAACAGGGAGGAAGGGGACATGAGGAGAAGGGAGGTGAAGCCAGCCTGGGGGTGCTGGTCGCCGGCGGCGACGTCCGGTTGAGGGAGAGGTGGCGGGATTGAGGCGCGGGCACAGAAGCTCGATGGTTGGGCGTCAAGCACGGGCTTGAGGTCCCACGGGTGCTGGTGTGGTGAGGTGCTCAGGCAGGAGAAGCAACATCCATGGGAACCGGGAGGAGGCGCGGGGGTTGGTCAGGCACAGAAACAGAGGAGGTGGGTGGCGACGGATCTGGGTAATGGGATGGAGTGTAGTGGCGGCGGCTGGGGAGGATCCCTAGGAAAATTGGGTTAGGTCCAAAATAGACTAGGGGTAGATTATATATACGGGAAAAAGGGAAGTTGGATCTTCTGATCGAAATCCGATGGACGAGAATAAATATGCTAGGGAGTCCAATAAATAAAACGATGATATTTTGGGGATGTTTGGGGATGATCCGGACCCAACGGTGACGACTGCCCAGGACAACTTTCAGACGCGCGCGTGAGGAGGGCCGCGGGCTAACGAGAGAGGTTAGGTTGGGCCTGGCGGTAGGTAGTGGACTGTGTAGACGGTCTAGGGAGGAAAGAGAGGGAAAGCCCGGCAACAGTTTTCGGAGACCGAAAACGTGTGACGATTTGACCGACTATAATGTCGCTATAGTTATCCATTGGGGCCTCAAACGAACTCCGAATGCGATGAAACTTGGTAGGCGGCCTACTGACAACATAACAACACCGCATTCCAACTTTCAACCAATTCCAAGAACATTTTCCGGCCACTTATAAAATAATATTTCGGAGGTGCCGCAGGCGCGTGCAAGTGTGTCTGGGCTTAGAACGGACAACGGACGTAACTGGGGGAACCCGGACGGATGCATGTTTTGAAAACATGCAGATGCAATGCGGATGATGACATGGCAAGATGCAGCACACAAGCGAAAGACAAGGCAACAATAATGAATAACTGGAAGACACCTGGCGCAACGGTCTCGGGGCGTTACAATGTTTCAACCAGACACATAGAAAGATAGGGGCTTATTGTTTTTCCTCCCAACGTATTCACCTCAAGGGTGATGTCAACAATAATAACTCATGCTACCCATATTCAACTGGACATATGTTCCTAGATCTTTCCTCACCACATGATGCTTGCCGAAGGAGAAAAATATAAAGGAATAGAGAGAAAAACTTTTGCATAAAAGTAAGTTCTGAAAAGTAAAAGATAGGCCCTTCGCAGAGGGAAGCAGGGGTTGCCATTCGCTTATTTGTTTGTATGCTCAACCCCTTAGTGCAAAAGAACGTCATGTTATATTGCCCCATATGATAGCAACCTTTATTATGTAGTCTGTCACTTTTATTCTTTGCCATCACAAGTTCGTACAACGCTCAATTTTCTCTTACAGTAAATGATCTAACAACTAGTATCTCTACTTGGTGCGGATTTTTTGGCTAGCAAAGATGGGGGGCAAGCACCACATGTTGAAGGATCTATGACAATATAACTTCTATGTGAATATGAACAAACATAAATCATTATGATGTCTTCCTTGTCCAACGTCAACAATTTTGGCATATAATATTTTGATGGGGGCTCACAATCACAAAAAAATCCAAGATAGTGTATTTGCATGTGAAAGCTCTCTTCCTTATACTATTTATTCGTGAATTTCTTGTATGACCAATATTGTGATTGTCAAGCCTCAAAAGATTTCACTTTCTAAACCCAATGTGATGCTACCACTACGCATGATATGATTTCAACTTCATGACATTCAGTTTATTCAACAATTTACTCATAGGATATAAGTGAAGCACAAGAGTAAATGACAAGCTCCTCCAAAAAGATTTAAGTGAATATCATGAGCATAATATTTATTTCTATCAAATTAATTTAAGTGAAGCAAGAGATAATTTCTTCAAAAAAACTAAAGCACATAGTGCTCAAAATTTTTTAAGTGAAGCACTAGAGCAATTCCACAGAAAAAAGAGCTTCATTGACGGGATGTGCGTGCCGCTTACCTAGCCTCCCTGGCAACTATTTGAGGACTCTATTTTATTTAAAAACTTTGATATCTAAGTAATTTATTAAAACAACAAGAAAAACAAAATAAAATGACTCTCCAAGCAAAACACATATCATGTGACGAATGAAAACATAGCTCCAAGTGAGGTTACTGATAATGTTGGAGACGAAAGAGGGGATGCCTTCCGGGGCATCCCCAAGCTTAGTTGCTTGGATCTTCCTTGAATATTACCTTGGGGTGCCTTGGGTATCCCCAAGCTTAGGGTCTTGTCACTCCTTATTCTCCTCATATAGACATCTGACCCAAAACTTGAAAACTTCAATCACACAAAACTTAACGGAACTTCGTGAGATAGGTTAGTATGATAAAGAGCAAACCATTTCACTTTGGTACTGTCAAAGATAATATTCATAATTTTTTCCACACAATTACTACTTTAGCATATAATTTCTACAATTTATATTGAGCAATATAAGCCATAGAAACTAGAAAACAAGCAAACTATGCATTGAAAGCAGAATCTGTCAAAAATAGAATAGCTTGTAGTAATCTGTGCTGCAACCATACTTATGCTACTTCAACAATTCTGAAAAAACAGGACATCCTGGGAAATTTGTCTATTAATCTTCTGCAAAAGGAATCAACATTTTATCACGCTTCTGTTAAAAATGAGAATTATTTTCCTGAGCGCAAAAGTTTCTGTTTTTCAGAAAATCAAATCAACTGTGACGCCCCCGATTTAATCGTACACTAATCATGCACGCAAATGTGTACGATCAAGATCAGGGACTCACGGGAAGATATCACAACACAACTCTAAAACATAAATAAGTCATACAAGCATCATAATACAAGCCAGGGGCCTCGAGGGCTTGAATACAAGTGCTCGATCATAGACGAGTCAGCGGAAGCAACAATATCTGAGTACAAACATAAGTTAAACAAGTTTGCCTTAAGAAGGCTAGCACAAACTGGGATATAGATCGAAAGAGGCGTAGGCCTCCTGCCTGGGATCCTCCTAAACTACTCATGGTCGTCGTCAGCGGGCTGCACGCAGTAGTAGGCACCTCCGGGGTAGTAGTCGTCTGGCTCCAGGGCTCCAGCATCTGGTTGCGACAACCAGGTAGAAGGGAAAGGGGGAAAAGAGGGAGAAAAGCAACCGTGAGTACTCATCCAAAGTACTCGCAAGCAAGGAGCTACACTACATATGCATGGGTATATGTGTAAAGGGTCATATCGGTGAACTGAACTGCAGAATGCCAGAATAAAAGGGGGATAGCTAATCCTGTCGAAGACTACGCTTCTGGCAGCCTCCGTCTTGCAGCATGTAGAAGAGAGTAGACTGAAGTCCTCCAAATAGCATCTCCAAGTAGCATCTCCAAGTAGCATCGCATAGCATAATCCTACCCGGCGATCCTCTCCTCGTCGCCCTGTAGAAAAGCGATCACCGGGTTGTATCTGGCACTTGGAAGGGTGTGTTTTATTAAGTATCCGGTTCTAGTTGTCATAAGGTCAAGGTACAACTCCAAGTCGTCCTGTTACCGAAGATCACGGCTATTCGAATAGATTAACTTCCCTGCAGGGGTGCACCACATTCCCCAACACGCTTGATCCCATTTGGCCGGACACACTTTCCTGGGTCATGCCCGGCCGCGGAAGATCAACACGTCGCAGCCCCACCTAGACAAAACAGAGAGGCCAGCACGCCGGTCTAAACCTAAGCGCACAGGGGTCTGGGCCCATCGCCCATAGCACACCTGCACGTTGCGTGGGCGGCCGGAAGCAGAACTAGCCCCCTTAATACAAGAGCAGGCTTACGTTCCAATCCGGCGCGCGCCGCTCCGTCGCTGACGTCTGAAGTGCTTCGGCTGATACCACGACGTCGGGATACCCATAACTACTCCCGCGTAGATGGTTAGTGCGTATAGGCTCGTAGCCAACTCAGATCAAATACCAAGATCTCGTTAAGCGTGTTAAATATCCGCGAACGCCGAACAGGGCCAGGCCCACCTGTCTCCTAGGTGGTCTCAACCTGCCCTGCCGCTCCGCCACAAAGTAACAGTCGGGGGCCGTCGGGAACCCAGGCCCACATCTACCGGGATGGAGCCACCTGCCCCTTCAGCCCCCATCTCCGAACAGTATCACAGGTAATGTAACTGTGTAAAGTATATCGTATATGCCCGTGATCACCTCCCGAAGTGATCACGGCCCAGTAGTATAGCATGGCAGACGGACAAGAGTGTAGGGCCACTGATGGTACACTAGCATCCTATACTAAGCAGTAGGATAGCAGGTAATGGTAACAACAGTAGTAGCAAGGACAGGCTATGCATCAGGATAGGAATAACGGAAAGCAGTAACATGCTACACTACTCTAATGCAAGCAGTATAGAGGAGAATAGGCGATATCTGGTGATCAAGGAGGGGGGCTTGCCTGGTTGCTCAGACAAGGAGGGGTCGTCGGTGACGTAGTCGTACTCGGTGGCATCAGCGTCGGTCTCGTAGTCTACCGGAGGTAAGAGGGGGAAGAAACAATGAATACAATGCAAACATAAACACGACGATGCGTGACGTGACAATGAGCGGTGCTAGGTGTGCCCTAACGTGGTATGAGGTGGTACCGGTGAAGGGGGGAAACATCCGGGAAAGTATTCCCGGTGTTTTGCGTTTTCGGGCAGAGGAGCCGGAGGGGGAAAGTTGCGAGTTCGATAGGTTAGGGGTGTGTGGCGAACGAACGGACTGCGTATCCGGATTCGTCTCGTCGTTCTGAGCAACTTTCATGTTGAAAATATTTTAATCCGAGTTACGGATTAAAAGATATGATTTTCTAAAGATTTCATTAATTTCTGGAATTTAATTAATTATTTAATTAATTCGAAAAACAGATTAATGACATCAGCATGATGTCATGCTGACATCAGCAGTCAACAGAGTTGACTTGGTCAACCTGACATGTGGGTCCAGGGGGACCCACCTGTCATCCTCTATTTAGGTTAATTAGGGTTTAGGTTAATTAGTTAGCTTAATTAACTGTTTAGTTTAATTAGTGATTAGGTTAATCTAATCAGGATTAATTAACTTAATTAATTCATTAGATAATTAATTAATTAATAATTAATTTTATTAAATCATTTTTTATTTATTATTTTTATTTTTAATTCCTTTTTTTATAAAACATTATGGGCATGGGGCCCATCTGTCATAGGCCCCAGGGGCCAAACGGGTGCGGGCGACGGGCGCTGGGCGCCAGCCCGATACGGCGCTCGCCCAGATCGACAGAGGGCCGACCAAAGGCGCAGCGGGGCCAACCGGGGTCGTAGTGGGGCGCCGGCCAGGGCGGTGGGGCGGTGGCCGGCAGGGGTGGCCGTGGGACGGATGCGGGGCCGCGGTGAGCGCGGACGGGCGGTAAGTCGCAGCGGTCGTGGGACGGCAGCGGGGGTGTGCAAAGGGGGCGGAGGACCATGGCGAGGCGCAGGGCCGAGCGCGGTCGGTACGCGGTGGACGGCGCCGGCGTCAGAGAACGAGGGAGAGAGAGGGAGGACGGGGCTCACCGAGCCCTGTAGTTGAGCAAAGCCTGCTCGAGGAGGAGTCGGGGCTGGCGCGACGGGGCGGAGGAGTTCATGGCGACGAGCAGCGACGGCAGGGTGGTCCGGCGACGGTGAGGCCTTCGGGCGGCAGCACGGCATCGACAGGGTTTGGGGCGAGCGACGGGGTGACGACGAGGTGGCCGTGGCGGAGGCGTCCCGCGCGGCATCGAGGCGAGGAGGAGACGAGGACGACGGGGCGACACCGTGGCGCTGGGAGGCGGTTTGGCGACGGAGAGGAGGGGCGAGGAGGCCATGACGACAGCAGGCAACGGCGATCCAGGGCGGAGACGGGGAGATCGCCGGCGTCGGGGGTCGAGCTGCGGGGGATCGATCCCGATCCAGATCGGATCGGGAGAGGGGGAGTGGGAGCGAGTGGGGAACGGGATAGGGTTTCGGGTGTCGTGGGCTGCGGGGAGGAGGCCGGGAGGGGCGGCGCTCGGCGATTCGGTGGCGGGGTCGACGCGCGGGGAGACACGGTCACCAGGGTCGGGGGGGGGTGGCGAGCGCCCCCGATCCAGATCGGGTCGTGGGGTGGGGGAGAGGAGCGAGGGATCGTGGGGGAAGTGGGGGGGTGTGGTGGTGGATCGGGCTAGGGTTCGAGGGTGGTGGGGGGTTATGCGGGGAGAGGTGGGCCGGCCGGGGTGGGCTGGCCGACTGGGCCGGCCGGTTGGCTAGCTGGGTCGGTTGGCCCGGGGGTTTGGGGGGTTTCTTTTTCTTTTTTTTGTTAGTTTGTTTTCTTTTATTTATTTTCTCCTCTGTTTTAATTCAATTCAAAATATTTATGCATCTTATAAAACTGTGTCTTCCTACACCATAATTATCTATGTAATATCTAGTACAAACCGAACAATTTTATTTTAATGTTTGAAAACTTTTATTATTTACCAAATTTTCAATTTGAATTTTGAATCGGTTTCGAACTAACTCGAGATTAGCAACTATAATCGAGGTGACGTGGCATCACTAGCAGAGGATCACTGTAGCTTAATTACCCGGGCGTCACAATTCTCCTCCACTACAAGAAATCTCGTCCCGAGATTTAGGAGCGGTTATAAGGGGGGAAGGGATTTGGTTACGAAATTCTAACGAATCTTCTCGTCTTTGGTTGCTCTTCTCGAAGAGGTGGATCCATTACGTTGAAGTCTTCATTTCTCTGCTCCAGGTCATCATGATAGAGCCGTCATCCTTTCTTCGGGATCTCCAACGTACTAACGAATCAATAAGGAGAAGCTCGGCTACGACAAAGAGGCTTATGAGGGAACAATCTGGGGGTTAACCCAAGAATCAGCATAAGAGTATCTCTCGAGTTGAACATATAAAATACATCGAGAGTAAGGTACGAAGGTACAATAAGAGGTTCCAAGCGGATAGATAGTTGCTCGAGGCCTGAACCAGAGTGAGAAAGGGGCTCAGAGTAGCGAGAGTAGGTATTGCGTCAGATACCATAATAGGGCACTAGGAAGGTGGCCCATGAATTAAATACGAAGCCAAGTGTGGGGAATAACCATTGGAAACAGGGTTGTACATGAGAGTCAGGTTTCGATCCTGTGGAACCGTGGGTTATGGGCCCACCATGTGGGTTAAAAGCGGGAAGGCGCTAATATTTGCACGGTCAAGATAACAAGGTATGTCAGAGGATAGCCTGTGGGTTTTGTTGTCAACAATGTCGGTACCAAGGGCGAGGGACGAAGAGAACCATTTTCCTGCTCGTTGAACGAGGCGGACCAATAGGCAAAGTTCTCGTCCATCGGCGGTTACCGAAAGTCATCAATAGTAGAAACAGGGTTACACCAGACAGGAAGGTACACCGAGGTGTTTACCTAAGCAGGGGATTACCACTGCTCGGTTAAGTAGTTTACAAGTAAGTTTGAACAAAACAACGGGAAGGAAAATGTGCTTAAACACGTATATCAGGGGTATATCCTTCCCAAGGACAAGCAGAGCATGATATCCATGACAGGATATTATGTAGAAAACTCCTTAGGTAGGGGAGAGAAATTTCATGATATTACCCACACAGCGGTGTTTGGATAATTGAGCAGGAAACATTTATCATTGGGCTTCAAATGTTCTTGTTGAAAATTGGAGTACCATAGACATGCTTCGAGATAGCATTGACATGGTCTTCAAGCAAAAGGTCAGACTTTGGATATAGGAAGGATCCATTAGGAACAACTTGTAGGATAAGTCTTACAATTTCCTCAGGGAAGAATGGCTAAACTTGCTAAAAAGGATACTATAATAATAGGTCCTCCACCCAGGGGGGGGGGGTGCTAGGCATGACATCATGTTACCAGGTCATCAAAGGACCAACGTTATAACTCTTGAAAATATGTTCCAACCACCATATCTGATGGAGATTCAGATATGATGGGTGTCAGGATACCTCAGGCTCAGGATGCCCGAGAAGAAAGGTGCAACACAAATTGACGGGATGACACTGTAAGATTCTCGGGAAATGAACTAAGAAGTGATTTCCGTTAACAAGAGTTCATCATTAACCCAAGGAGAGGATGATGAGGTGGCTGATGGACTCAGCGATAATTCAACGAGGTATCCAAAAGATGGATCTCCACAATTATGTGGATAAGGGGATAACATCTGTCAGATTAAACAATAAAATGGGATATGCTCGAGGAAAACATACATAATTAAACATTGGTTGAACGGTGCGCCCGAAATACGGGTTGGGTTGCACGACCAATGTCGGAATGGTGATTCAATAATCAATAGACTAAGAATGAACGGCCGACTATTAACTTCAAAGCAATAGGGTTGCTAGGAGTGCAGGATCCAAACAGCACCGTTCACTTGTTGGTACCCCGGTTGGAATCAACACGAGGACCATGAAAGAGTGGTGATGGTGAGTAGTATCACTATACCAAGAACTCTTTAAGAGGTGGAGCAGTCCTCACAACATCCTTGATACTAAAAGATGGTAATACTCCAAGGTAAGAAAGAACAAATGCTGGATAGTAGGGATCTCAAGGTATAACTCAAAACACGAACAAGTTTGTGTTGAACGGAAGGCAAATAAGTGGTCAAAGGTAACACAAATCATCAGGTGCAAGGATGGTATTTCTCATCATGAACTCAATTGATATCCTGGAAGAGCTCATAAGGTTGATGATGATCACGACGCATTTGTCGAGAGATTTCATGAAGATGTAATCAATCAGTGATGACATCAAGTCAAAGGAATAATGAAGCGGAAGGTTATTGGAACCACGGGTAGGACACAAACTCGAAATCAAGCTTGCTGTCCAAGGACCAACAGTATGACGAGGAAGATCGATTGTAAGATTAGCTCACCGTCGAATTTTGTGCTCCGAGGAGAAGGACCCGGTAGCACAGTTAAAATTTAGCATGTTAATGATATAGCCGATCAGGCTAGGAATGATGTGATCGGGTACAAACTCGTACTTATAGAAGCTTACCGAAGGGTTGTTGAACCGTAGTGTGGACTCGGTTCAGATATTGGTGTCTTTGAGTGTTTAGTAATTCAGAGCCCGTGAAAAATTGGAATCAGTGGGAACGTAGCACTTGATGAAGAACTCATAAGAAGTTATGCAGTTCCATGATAATCTCGAGATACCAGGGGGTAATACTCGACGACAGATCAAAATAGAGGTTGGACTGGGGTATTGATCCATAGGAGACAATTGTTTTAACTTGTCCGAGAAATGAGCTCAAGAAGAACAATCATGGTCGGAACCACGGTTGCAAGGGATCAATTCACAGATACCATATGTTAGTTATCAAGGAAATAGTTATTGTTACAAGAAGCTTCCATGATAGGATATACATCGTGTCCATGGGCATGAACACAAAGTTCAAGGTCGACTCCCACTTCTCCAATGCATACCCTTTCATTCACTTCTCGTTTTCGATGAAGTTATAGCGTTGAAATTTTATCTGGCAAAATACCAGAAGAGTACGACTCGTGAAAACTTTCGAGTTCACACATATTAAGGAAGGCATAGGTTCAACCCATCGGGGCATCTTAGAATCCTATACCAGAATCTTTTAGAAGTAATTAACTCAAGCTCGAAGGCAGAGCATGGTTGAGAAAGCAGACGATACAATTTACCAAAGGCATTATGTATCCGAGAAAAAGGCTCACAAGTTTATTGAATATGAAGGGCGTTGTCAGATAAAATCCAACAAAGGAGCTGGTGGTCCACAAGGGATCTGACGTGAGCATCGGTACTCAACTAGAGGAAGCAGATTATAGAAACAACTGACTAACTCAATTGTCAAATGCAAAGGAATTATGATTTCCAAATCAAGGGATCAGAAGCAATGCTCTGATTAGGGGTGGATAAGTTGAATAGCCGTAGGGTACAATCAAAGACAATTGGATTGGTTGAGAACCAATTCCAGTAAAAAGAATGGCAGCTCAGCCGGAAAAGTAATTTATAAGGATCAATGATGATTGCGTGTATTCGCAAACATATTGAGTCAACAGACTCAAAATGGTAATGACAAGGAATGTCAATATGACTACGAGACTTATGGGATTATCCATAATGCAAGCAAGCAAGAATTTCAAGAGCCAAAGGCCCCAAAGGATTTTCGGAAGATCGAATATTATTTCGAAGACTTTTGTGAAACACATGAACAACTGGGGATGAGCGGATACTCGACAAGTGCGAGGATTTATTCGAAGGGGTATTCATGTGGCAAAGAACTGCTAGGCAGTAGGCACAAAGTATTCTCGGAACAATAGAGAAAACTTCGGGGTATCTTGTAATAACAAGATCAATGGGGGATGATCGTATGAATGGCAAGTGTAAGTAGTTATCCATACGGATTTATCGGTGGTCAGGAATAGCCAAAGTGATGGGCACAAGTCTCGAGAGAACATCAGAGAGTATCTTCGGAATCTTCTGATGTAGCAGGCGATCCTCTGCAATAAGGGGCTCTTCGGGTGGATGCGATCACGAGATCCTAATCTTAGAGTTAGCAAATTCATTTAACCCGAATAGTAGAGAGATCAGAGTCCCAGAGTATAGGTCGAGGAGTAAAAGATCCTACTACCACCCGATGGCGACGTGGGCCCATGGGCCACACAGCCATGTTAGTAAAAGTTTTTGCAACGTCTAGACTCGACTTCGGCCAAGGAGTGTGGAAGGGGGATTCCTACAGGCAGTCGGCTCTGATACCAACTTGTGACGCCCCCGATTTAATCGTACACTAATCATGCACGCAAATGTGTACGATCAAGATCAGGGACTCACGGGAAGATATCACAACACAACTCTAAAACATAAATAAGTCATACAAGCATCATAATACAAGCCAGGGGCCTCGAGGGCTCGAATACAAGTGCTCGATCATAGACGAGTCAGCGGAAGCAACAATATCTGAGTACAGACATAAGTTAAACAAGTTTGCCTTAAGAAGGCTAGCACAAACTGGGATACAGATCGAAAGAGGCGCAGGCCTCCTGCCTGGGATCCTCCTAAACTACTCATGGTCGTCGTCAGCGGGCTGCACGCAGTAGTAGGCACCTCCGGGGTAGTAGTCGTCTGGCTCCAGGGCTCCAGCATCTGGTTGCGACAACCAGGTAGAAGGGAAAGGGGGAAAAGAGGGAGAAAAGCAACCGTGAGTACTCATCCAAAGTACTCGCAAGCAAGGAGCTACACTACATATGCATGGGTATATGTGTAAAGGGTCATATCGGTGGACTGAACTGCAGAATGCCAGAATAAAAGGGGGATAGCTAATCCTGTCGAAGACTACGCTTCTGGCAGCCTCCGTCTTGCAGCATGTAGAAGAGAGTAGACTGAAGTCCTCCAAATAGCATCTCCAAGTAGCATCTCCAAGTAGCATCGCATAGCATAATCCTACCCGGCGATCCTCTCCTCGTCGCCCTGTAGAAAAGCGATCACCGGGTTGTATCTGGCACTTGGAAGGGTGTGTTTTATTAAGTATCCGGTTCTAGTTGTCATAAGGTCAAGGTACAACTCCAAGTCGTCCTGTTACCGAAGATCACGGCTATTCGAATAGATTAACTTCCCTGCAGGGGTGCACCACATTCCCCAACACGCTTGATCCCATTTGGCCGGACACACTTTCCTGGGTCATGCCCGGCCGCGGAAGATCAACACGTCGCAGCCCCACCTAGACAAAACAGAGAGGCCAGCACGCCGGTCTAAACCTAAGCGCACAGGGGTCTGGGCCCATCGCCCATAGCACACCTGCACGTTGCGTGGGCGGCCGGAAGCAGAACTAGCCCCTTAATACAAGAGCAGGCTTACGTTCCAATCCGGCGCGCGCCGCTCCGTCGCTGACGTCTGAAGTGCTTCGGCTGATACCACGACGTCGGGATACCCATAACTACTCCCGCGTAGATGGTTAGTGCGTATAGGCTCGTAGCCAACTCAGATCAAATACCAAGATCTCGTTAAGCGTGTTAAATATCCGCGAACGCCGAACAGGGCCAGGCCCACCTGTCTCCTAGGTGGTCTCAACCTGCCCTGCCGCTCCGCCACAAAGTAACAGTCGGGGGCCGTCGGGAACCCAGGCCCACCTCTACCGGGATGGAGCCACCTGCCCCTTCAGCCCCCATCTCCGAACAGTATCACAGGTAATGTAACTGTGTAAAGTATATCGTATATGCCCGTGATCACCTCCCGAAGTGATCACGGCCCAGTAGTATAGCATGGCAGACGGACAAGAGTGTAGGGCCACTGATGGATACACTAGCATCCTATACTAAGCAGTAGGATAGCAGGTAATGGTAACAACAGTAGTAGCAAGGACAGGCTATGCATCAGGATAGGAATAACGGAAAGCAGTAACATGCTACACTACTCTAATGCAAGCAGTATAGAGGAGAATAGGCGATATCTGGTGATCAAGGAGGGGGGCTTGCCTGGTTGCTCAGACAAGGAGGGGTCGTCGGTGACGTAGTCGTACTCGGTGGCATCAGCGTCGGTCTCGTAGTCTACCGGAGGTAAGAGGGGGAAGAAACAATGAATACAATGCAAACATAAACACGACGATGCGTGACGTGACAATGAGCGGTGCTAGGTGTGCCCTAACGTGGTATGAGGTGGTACCGGTGAAGGGGGGAAACATCCGGGAAAGTATTCCCGGTGTTTTGCGTTTTCGGGCAGAGGAGCCGGAGGGGGAAAGTTGCGAGTTCGATAGGTTAGGGGTGTGTGGCGAACGAACGGACTGCGTATCCGGATTCGTCTCGTCGTTCTGAGCAACTTTCATGTTGAAAATATTTTAATCCGAGTTACGGATTAAAAGATATGATTTTCTAAAGATTACATTAATTTCTGGAATTTAATTAATTATTTAATTAATTCGAAAAACAGATTAATGACATCAGCATGATGTCATGCTGACATCAGCAGTCAACAGAGTTGACTTGGTCAACCTGACATGTGGGTCCAGGGGGACCCACCTGTCATCCTCTATTTAGGTTAATTAGGGTTTAGGTTAATTAGTTAGCTTAATTAACTGTTTAGTTTAATTAGTGATTAGGTTAATCTAATCAGATTAATTAACTTAATTAATTCATTAGATAATTAATTAATTAATAATTAATTTTATTAAATCATTTTTTATTTATTATTTTTATTTTTAATTCCTTTTTTTATAAAACATTATGGGCATGGGGCCCATCTGTCATAGGCCCCAGGGGCCAAACGGGTGCGGGCGACGGGCGCTGGGCGCCAGCCCGATACGGCGCTCGCCCAGATCGACAGAGGGCCGACCAAAGGCGCAGCGGGGCCAACCGGGGTCGTAGTGGGGCGCCGGCCAGGGCGGTGGGGCGGTGGCCGGCAGGGGTGGCCGTGGGACGGATGCGGGGCCGCGGTGAGCGCGGACGGGCGGTAAGTCGCAGCGGTCGTGGGACGGCAGCGGGGGTGTGCAAAGGGGGCGGAGGACCATGGCGAGGCGCAGGGCCGAGCGCGGTCGGTACGCGGTGGACGGCGCCGGCGTCAGAGAACGAGGGAGAGAGAGGGAGGACGGGGCTCACCGAGCCCTGTAGTTGAGCAAAGCCTGCTCGAGGAGGAGTCGGGGCTGGCGCGACGGGGCGGAGGAGTTCATGGCGACGAGCAGCGACGGCAGGGTGGTCCGGCGACGGTGAGGCCTTCGGGCGGCAGCACGGCATCGACAGGGTTTGGGGCGAGCGACGGGGTGACGACGAGGTGGCCGTGGCGGAGGCGTCCCGCGCGGCATCGAGGCGAGGAGGAGACGAGGACGACGGGGCGACACCGTGGCGCTGGGAGGCGGTTTGGCGACGGAGAGGAGGGGCGAGGAGGCCATGACGACAGCAGGCAACGGCGATCCAGGGCGGAGACGGGGAGATCGCCGGCGTCGGGGGTCGAGCTGCGGGGGATCGATCCCGATCCAGATCGGATCGGGAGAGGGGGAGTGGGAGCGAGTGGGGAACGGGATAGGGTTTCGGGTGTCGTGGGCTGCGGGGAGGAGGCCGGGAGGGGCGGCGCTCGGCGATTCGGTGGCGGGGTCGACGCGCGGGGAGACACGGTCACCAGGGTCGGGGGGGGGGGTGGCGAGCGCCCCCGATCCAGATCGGGTCGTGGGGTGGGGGAGAGGAGCGAGGGATTGTGGGGGAAGTGGGGGGTGTGGTGGTGGATCGGGCTAGGGTTCGAGGGTGGTGGGGGGTTATGCGGGGAGAGGTGGGCCGGCCGGGGTGGGCTGGCCGACTGGGCCGACCGGTTGGCTAGCTGGGTCGGTTGGCCCGGGGGTTTGGGGTGTTTCTTTTTCTTCTTTTTTTTGTTAGTTTGTTTTCTTTTATTTATTTTCTCCTCTGCTTTAATTCAATTCAAAATATTTATGCATCTTATAAAACTGTGTCTTCTACACCATAATTATCTATGTAATATCTAGTACAAACCGAACAATTTTATTTTAATGTTTGAAAACTTTTATTATTTACCAAATTTTCAATTTGAATTTTGAATCGGTTTTGAACTAACTCGAGATTAGCAACTATAATCGAGGTGACGTGGCATCACTAGCAGAGGATCACTGTAGCTTAATTACTCGGGCGTCACATCAACTATCACCAAAAGTCACCCCAAAGGTCTTACTTGGCACTTTATTAAAACAAAAGCAATAAAGCATGATTAATATAGTAGCCTAATCATGTGAACACACAAAAACAGTAGGTAAAAGTGCTGGGTTGTCTCCCAACAAGTGCTTTTCTTTAATGCCTTTTAAGCTAGGCATGATGATTTCAATGATGCTCGCATAAAAGATAAGAACTGAAACATGAAGAGAGCATCATGAAGCATATTACTAGCACATTTAGGTCTAACCCACTTCCTATGCATAGGTATTTTGTGATCAAACAACTTATGGGAACAAGAATCAACTAGCATAGGAAGGCAAAACAAGTGAAACTTCAAAACAATCAACACATAGAGAAGAAACTTGATATTATTGAGATATGCAAGAGCATAAGTTCCTTCCACATAATAATTTTCTGAAACATCATGAATGGATTAAATAATATAATTATCACATACAATACTCTTTTCATGATGCACAAGCATATAAGATTTGTTACTCTTTATGGCATACATGTCATCATAATAATCATCATAGATAGCAACTTTATTGTCATAATCAATTGAAACCTCTTCCAAAATAGTGGATGTATCACTAAATAAAGTCATAACATCTCCAAATACACTTTCATCAATACTGTAATAAGATTCAACACCCTCCAAAATAGTGCGGTCACTACTACCTAGAGTTGACACTCTTCCAAACCCACTTTCATCAATGTAATCATCATAAATAGGAGGCATGCTATCATCATAATAAATTTTCTTGTCGAAAGTAGGAGGAATCAAAGGATCATATTCATTAAGCAAAGCATCCCCAAGCTTAGGACAAGAATTATTTCCAGCAAATAAATCTTCAAACATATCATACTCATTAAACATAGCATCCCCAAGCTTGTGATTTTGCAAATCATCACAATCATTCTTATCAATAGCATGAATGGCACCAATAGTATAGCAAACATTATTGTCATATTCTTCCAAGCAAGTGCTAAAAATATTTTCAAGATCATAAGTATTATTGTTGCCTTCCCAATCATAATCATTACAACAAGTAGTAGGTATCACAAAATCATACTCAATATCATCATCCTCCATCAACATATTTGATTCACTTTCATGAGGCATAATGGTGATAGGAGCAACATTATTTGGAAGGGATACCTTTTTACCTTTATTCTTTCTTCTTTTCTTCTTCTTCACCACATCATGTGTGGGTTTAATAATTTTTTTCAAGCTTCTTGTTGAAGAGATTGATTGTATAGGAAGCTCCTCCTCGTTACCTGATTCATCATAATAAACACTAGGAGGGTATTGGGAAACATTTTCCCTTTCATTAGTACTCTCTTCATATTCCATTTGTTTTCTTGTCTTTAGGTAGTTGGCAATATAAGGATTCTCAATGCAATTTACCGCACAAACATATAAATTTCCTCTAGATCAAAATCAAGAAATCTCTCAGGATTTGGAAAACCCTTAGTTATACGTTTCATTTCTTCATACCCCAAAAGAAGACTAAGCTCTTTATGATGCTCAAGGGAAATCAAGTTATCACAATTTTTGTATACGATTTGATCATGAAACAATTCACATTGGGGATTTAAATGATCGCGTTCATTGCAAAGTTCACAAGGATGGCGAAAAAATACATCTTTCAGCACAATCATCTATCCTCTCTTGAAACCTTTTCGTTTCTAAATATTTATGCTTCTTACAAAATCTGACTTCCCTTTTTGGTGTGAATTTTCACTCCCAATTCACTCCGCAAAAATTGACATGCTTATAAGAAACATTTTTTCATGACTTGTGCAATCATCATTAGCATTTTGGATATTCGAATTCATACTAACAACATTGCAATCATGCTCATCATTCAAATATTCTATGCCAAACATTTTATTGACTTCTTCTTCCAACAACTGAGCACAATTTTTTGAACCATCAATTTCAAGAAAGATATTATAAAGATGATCAATAATATGATGCAACCTCAATTCCATTTTTTGTTCTCTTTTATAAACCAAACTAGTGATAAATCATGAAACTAAAAGATTCAATTGCAAGATCTAAAGATATACCTTCAACCACTCACCTCCCTAGCAACGGTGCCAGAAAAGAGCTTGATGTCTACTATGCAACATTATTCTTGTAGACACATGTTGGGCCTCCAAGCGCAGTGTTTTGTAGGACAATAGCAATTTTCCCTCAAGCGGATGACCTAAGGTTTATCAATCCGTGAGAGGTGTAGGATGAAGAGATGGTGATAAAAGTGTAATATGCATGGTAGAGATATATTTTAATAATCTGAATAAATAAAAACGGCAAGGTAGAAAATAATAAACGGGCACAAAAATGGTATTGCAATGCTTGAAAACAAGGCCTAGGGTCCGTACTTTCGCTAGTGCAATCTCTCAAAAATGCTAATATAATTGGATCATATAACCATCCCTCAACGTGCTAAGAAGAATCACTCCAAAGTTCCTATCTAGCGGAGAACATCAGAAGAAATTGTTTGTAGGGTACAAAACCACCTCAAAGCAATTCTTTCCGATTGATCTATCCAAGAGTTCGTACTAAAATAACACCAAATAATTTCAGATTCATAATACTCAATCCAACATAAAGAACCTCAAAGAGTGTCCCAAGATTTCTACGGGAAAAACAAAAGACGAGAACGTGCATCAACCCCTATGCATAGATTACCCCAATGTCATCACGGGAATCCGCGAGTTGAATGCCAAAAGACATATCAAGTGAATCAATATGATAACCCATTGTCACCACAAGTATTCATATGCAAGACATATATCAAGTGCTCTCATATCCATAAAAGTATTCAATCCAATAACAACGAAATCTCGAAGGGAAAAACTCAATTCATCACAACAACATAGAGAGGGGAAAACAGCATATGATCCAACTATATTAACAAAGCCCACGATACATCAAAATCGTGCCATCTCAAGAACACGAGGGAGAGAGATTAAACACATAGCTACTGGTACAAAGCCTCAGCCCAAGGGTGGACTACTCCCTCCTCATCATGCTGGCCACCAGGATGATGAAGATGGCCACCGGTGATGATTTCCCCCTCCGGCAGAGTGCCTGAACGTGTCTAGATTGGTTTTCGGTGGCTATAGAGGCCTGCGTTAGTGGAACTTCTGATCTAGGTTAACCCCGAGGGGTTTCGGAATATTTGGGAATTTATAGTGCAAAGAAGGGGTACAGGAGGCCACCGAGGTGAGCCCAACCCACCAGGGCGCACCTGGGGGCCCAGGCGTGCCCTGGTGGGTTGTGCCCCCCTCGGGGCACCCCCCAGGTGCAGCTCTGGCCCAATGGATGTCTTCTGGTCCATAAAAAATCTCCAAAAAGTTTTGTGGTGTTTGGACTCCGTTTGATATTGATTTCCGGTGATGTAAAAAACAAGCAAAAAACAACAACTAGCATTGGGCACTGGATCAATAGGTTAGTCCCAAAAAATGATATAAAGTTGCTATAAAATGATTGTAAAACATCCAAGAATGATAAAATAACATCATGAATACTTCATAAATTATAGATACGTTTGAGACGTATCACTCATCTACTTCCGCTGCACTCCTGGAGTTAGTAATGATCATTGATCACAACCCGTTATGCATCTTCATATGGTTCCTGGGTGATCGCAGGGCGATTTTTTTTGTTTTCTACTATGTTTCCCAACAGTGGAATCAGAGCAGTTCTAGTAGTAGATGCAGGTTGCAATTTAGATTACATGAGGATGTGAGTGTGATGTTCTTGCTATGCTTCCCTCGAGTGTTGCTTCGTTTCAGTTCACTGATGGCATGATGTCGCTTTCTACAAGGTTCTAACAATCGCTCAACTCTGGCTGTCGACAATCTGCTAATAGTTCCTTGGGCTTCACCTTAGTCAAGAATAGTGAACCATTGCATACATAAGAGAGCGATGAATATGAATGATCTTATAGGGGGTCACATGTATTAGACTAAGTTTAGTGTCTGGAACGGGATTTTTAATTATGTCTCTTCTTTCACATGCCCGTAAATTAATCTAGCAACTAGGATTACCACTTTATGGTGTGCATGTAGGTATCTAGGTTTATCCAGAAACCCTAGAAGCCACGTAACTAAAATTTTCCAAACCGACTAGAGGACGTCTAACTTGGTCTTGCAGGGTTTGCATATGAGATGTGGTATAGCCTTCATCATGACAATGAGTTTATGTATGAGATAGTTATATGTTGTAATGTTATGTGGCGTGCGCGTCACAGCATGATTGCTGGAGCCACGAGATTGCCACCTTAATGTAAATATCGTAGAGATACGTTATAGGTGACGGTGCAAGACGTACACGGAGGACCCCGACGAGGAGAAGGTGTACCAAGGCGTGGGATGATGAGCTATAATTTCGTGCCACGGTGAAATTTCATATTTTTGTGCCACAACAATGTTTTCTGAAATGGTCGCCATGGCAATGTTTTCTGAGATAGCCACCACGACAACATTTTTGAAACGGTCCATGACAACGAAATATTGGTCGTCACGTCGCTTCAACTGGAGATTGAAGACGATCATGGAGAACTCCGGCGCCCAGGGCTATACCATGTCATGCTATTAGGAATTGACTGAGATGTTTATCCCTTTGTTGTTTGCACCCTTTGATTGCACAGTAGTCAATTATTAGGGCGATCTCTCACAGTTAATATCAAGTTAAAAGGTGCACTTTCGAATGTTGCAACCATCTATAAAACATAATGGTCTGGAGTGCGTCATATCCACATGAGTACAAATGGGACGTGAGGTGTAAGACGGGGATGGTCATACCATGTTTGCATATAGCACTCGGTTTTCTTGAATTTCTAGCAGAATCTTTCTGAGCTTGAAGCACAAAGCATCGAAAGATGAACAAGAGCCATATGGAGACATGATTGGCAAAAGTTTCCCACCGGTCAAAATTCTCATCATCAGCGATGTCCACATCAATGGCTGAGAACTAGACTTGGATCTTGAATCACTCACTATTAATTATGAGAGATATTAATTTGAGTGGGAGTGCACTTTAAAATTTAATTTTTTTCAATGACTAGTGCAAAATTAATTATGAATTACTTCTAAAATTATTTGTTTTGATCGTTGAAGATTAAATGGCTCGCAATATGCTCAACTTAGCCCCTATGCTTGAGAAAGAAAAGTTGGCTGCAAATGGTGGAAACTATGCGGATTGGATCTGAAACATGAGATTTGTTTTCAGGAGTGCTCTGAAGGAGTATGTGCTAGAACGTTCCGTAGGTGATGCTCCCTCAAAGGATTCACCACCAGAAGAAGTTGCTGCTTATACTGCTTGTAGTGATGACTATGAGGCAGTCCAATGTCTCATGTTAACTTGCGTGGATCCTGAACTACAGAAGCATGTTGAATGATCTACAGCTCACTTTATAATTGGGTCACTAGAAGTTCTGTACAAGAAGCATGCAAGGAATGAACGTTTTGAATTAACCAAGGCCCTAATCGAATGCAAGATGAAAGAGGGTTCTTTAATGAGTGAGCATATAGTGAAGCTTGCTGGCTATGTTGATAGACTTGCTTCACTGTAATTTGGAATTCTGCCAACACTCAGTATGGATACTGTGCTTGCTTCACTCCCCCGTCTTATGATGGTTTTATCATGAATTACAATATGAACGGGATGGAGAAAAGTGCAAATGAGTTATTTGCTATGCTCAAAACTGTGGAAGCTAGAATGCAGAAGAACAAAGAAGTGTTGATGGTCAATAAGACTACCAGTTTCAAGAAGGAGGGCAAGTCCAAGAAGAAATCTACTCATGCCGGTAAGACCGTCTCTGAGAAGAAGAACAAGGGCAGAGCCTCTAAGGAGACTGAATGTTTCTACTGCAGACGAAAGGGTCACTGGAAGCAGAACTGCAAGAAATATCTGGCAGATAAGAAGAATGGTTCTTCCGATAAAGGTATATAAGTTATACAAAGTTAATGTTATTTCTCTTATTTCTATAAGTCACAAGTATTCAGTATTGATCGATTGCTCTTGTTCGCGATCTGATGCAGGGACTATCGAAAGCTCACAAGTTCAGAAGAAATAAAGACGTGATGCTAGTCAAGGATGGTGAAGGGATCGCTACTCGGGACCGATGGAATCATGGCTTTAGTTTATCTTCAAGATTCATCTTAGGATCAAATAGTAGTTATTACGTTCCGGAGTTGTATAAGACATTATGTTTTGGATCATGCGACGAATATTCTTATAAAGTTTCAAACAATAGTTTTAAAAGTGACTATAAGGATATATTTAGATTTACCTCATATTTTTGATGGTTTATTCATGAATCTTAATTTGATATTTTTAACATTAATGCTAAATGTCTTGAGAAGACTAATGAGATCCACATAAATGTGTCAATGCTTGGCTATATCGGGAAATAATCTTCATACAGATGAAGTATTGAATTCTCTTAATTGAGAAATCAGATAAAAGAATACATAGTGATGTATGAAGTCTGATGAACGAGCTAGAGCTCGGTGGATAATAATGCTTCATTTGAGATTAGGTAAATATGATTTACTTCTAAATAAAACTGAAATATTTGAATAGCTCAAAGGACTTTCAGAATGTATTTGAAGAGTTCAAATATTTTGTAATGAAGATAAGGATCATTATGACAAAAGATAAAGTGATTCTTCAAGATTGAAGAAAATTATCTTACTCATAAGTTTACTAAAACATTCGAATAATTATGGAATTATTTATTACCGATATACTTTTATACTTTTGAGCATAAATTGAAACAACATGATATACACTAAACAGAGCACCACATATTAGTCTGGTTAATGAAACCATAAGAGTTATGGAAATTATTAATCAGATAAATGTTGTAGGATATCACAATTAATAAGATTTGGGTTCCTTCCATTGAAATGTTCAAAGACAAAATGTTTGATACAGATGGACACTTTTTCAAGGAAAGTTTTTCTTGTCAAACAAATAAGTGGGAGGATATTACAACTTAGAAATGATAATTGAATCTCTGACGGTGATAAGCAGAATTAACAAACCAGAAATTGTTCCGATAGTTGGTCTACAAAATAAACCTTAAATTACTACATTGGATGTAGAAATTCTAAAGCTTGTAACATGTTTATTCAAATTAGGAATATTGTTGAATTTCTGAAATTTTACAATGAGATATTGATCTTTGAAATAAGATGAACTAGCATTCATCTTGGAAAGGAGATGAACTAACACACTACAAGGAAGCTGTGGCGGTGCCCAGCTCAAAGGAATGGCACATGGCCATATACACCGGAATGAAAAAATCATGTATAGTTAAGTTTAGAACTCAATTGATACTTCAAAGAGTTTTGAAGAAAATGGATATTAAAAATAATTTGCTAAAAGGAAAGGATGTATGAATGATACAACCAGAAAAGTTTTAAAATCCTCAGGACACCAGATAAAAGTGCAAACTTCAAAAGAGTTTTTTAAGATTATAACAAGTGAGCTGATATTGAGATTTTGATTTTATCAAAGGAACTTTGTGTATTCATATAACTCAGTAGGAGCTATATAGTGTTTCTGATTTCATATTTTATGACATATTATGGAATGGAAATAATATAGCTTCTTAGCACAAAATAAAATGGTCTTGAAACTTGTTTTCATCAAATAGCAAGAAAAATATGGGGCATAAAGTAATCTATGAAGATAGATCAATATGTCTGATTGAGCTAAAAGGTTTATATATTTTTTGACAAAGGTTTTAAAATTTTAAATAGAGATTTTTTTCTCTTAGTGCCATATAACTAGATGTTTATGAGAATAAATAAATAAGCGTGAGTAGATGCAAGAAATTCATCTTGATAGTTATAATAAATATGAAACGGCCAAGAATGTTACTAAGTGTTAGTAACATATATCAAGGATCTCAAAAGAATAAATGTATTATATTGAGTATACGAAGTTAAAAGTTCATTATTGAGAATAAATGAATATCAACTTCATGGTTGATATAATTAGGCCTATGATAAATTTACTTTATGAACGACATTGTTGATTCTCTAACGATAATTTGTGTTTTGAAAACATTAGATGTTTCAATGTTGTCTGGATCAAGAAATGTCTTGATACAATTGGATGTTACAAAAGTTGTAAGAAACCCATTAACATTATATTATGAATATGGACAATCAAGAAGAGTCTTGATATAAATGGGTAAGATCCAATAATCAAGAAATTTCTTGATATAATTGGATATTGCAAAAGTTGTAAGAAACCCATAAACATTATGAATATGCATGGACAATCAAGAAGAGTCTTTATATGAATGGGTAGATCCAATAATCAAGAAATGTCTTGATATAACCGGATATTACAAAAGTTCTAATAAACCCATAAACATTATATTCTGAATATGTCCAGTCAAAAAGAATTTTGATATTAATGGGTGAATCCAGAATATGATTACAGCTTATAGTCAAGAAGAATCTTGATATATTTGATATGATTCTAAGTGGAATGAGTATAAATGATATTTTATTTTGAATAAAATGTTATATCTCAAAGCAAGATGGATTGAGATGCTGAAAACAAATAAGACTAACACAAATATTGGTTAGTTTTGAATATGTGAAAACAAATGACAAAGGCTCAACCACAAGCAAAGCATGAGCAACACCAGACTAACCATAGGTGTTTGTAAAACCATGTAGCTAAATTATTGAATCTAGTGCAAGTGGGAGACTATTGGAAATATGCCCTAGAGGCAATAATATTGTATTATTATATTTCTGCTATTCATAATTAAGAGTTTATATTTCATGCTATAACTGCTATGATCCTGGAATATGCGATTCAGTGGAAAACTCATATGGAGGTGTGAAATGATAAACGGTAAACAGTAGGTTCTCGGTCTCGCCTCTAAGACCGGCTCAAGTGTTGTTGGTTATCATGTTTTCCAGATCTTAGGATATCGTTGAGTGTAACGATAGTCCTAAAACAACAATGATAGTGTGACATTAGAAGAAAGATCATATTGATTCGACCCAATACTTGTTTGTTATACTATGTGATTAGATCGTCTAAAATAATCTATTATAACATAGAGTGTTAGTATGTGTTTTAGTTCCTTAGCCCATGAGAGTGTATCAGGTTACTTCCTACCGGACGGTGGGCTTCGGGGTTGCTCAAACGTCATCTATAACAACGTGATCATAACAACAACTTTTAGGCACATCGAAAAGTATGACAAGTAACCGAACAACTCGAGAGTGGGATTTGCTCCTCCGATGATGGAGAGATATTCTTAGGACCCTCTCGGTGTAATGGCATCCATCATTGTATGTACACACATAGGTGACTATGTCACGGGGATGCTGGAACACGTCAATGAGAAAGAAGAACAAAATGAGTAACAACAGCAACGATATAGTGAGCATGGTGATGACTCAGGAGGATACCGATGCACACCGGGTTTTTTAAAGTATCGCGAAGCAAAGGGAACATCACATGATAACCAAAGGTTCATTTGAATATCATTCGTGTAATCATAGGGACAAATATGGATGTCCACGATTCCGCTATCGGCCATTCAACAGGGGGTTTCGTTCATGTCTATGGTTTACTGATCCTATGATGGGATCACAAGATTAAGGTAATCACAATCTGTTGAGTGTTAGTGGGATGGGAGTGATGAGAATATATTTGTGGAATTGTTTCATTAATGTTCGGAATATTTTCGAGAGGTTCTGGAAGCGTTTCGGGGTCACCGGAAGGGTTTCGGTGAATATCATGTAATACCGGGTATTACCGATTAATTATATATAGGTGGAAAATGGTTCTGGGATGTTAATATATATATATATATATATATGCTCTGAAATATTTAGAACATTTTATATTTAATTTAAATATCAATGGGCCTTAAAAGGCGAAGAGGTGGAATGCAACTTGGGCCACAAGGGACCAAGTAGGAAGGCGCCCCCTTTCCTTGTGGGGCTGGGGGGAGGGGTTGGATTAGGGGAGGGAGTCCTACTCCCTCTCCCTAGGCCGGTGCTCCAAGGGGGACTTTCCCCCGTTGCTACCTACCCTCTCCCTCCCCTCTAACCTATATATACTAGAGGATTTCCACCCTATGTACACACAAGTTTTGGAGCCTCCTCTAGTTAATCTACTTCTAGATCTTGTTGGTCCTAGTTGGCTAATTAGAGCTAGCCCTAGCCACCTCTTAAGCTCATAATTAGAAGCCCCGTGTTCTTCTAATCACCTCCTTCTAATTCCCCGGTGACGATTAGCTCTGGACGGCAAAGCGCTGCTGGATCGTGAAGACCGTACGCTTGCAACCAAGTAGAGAGGCCGTGCTTTCGGTCACATTCGAGAGATCGTTCGAGAGCGGTTCATGGGATCGTTATTGATGTTCGAGGGACCCCTGATACGTCTCCAACGTATCTACTTTTCCAAACACTATTGCCCTTGTTTTGGACTCTAACTTGAATGATTTGAATGGAACTAACCCGGACTGACGCTGTTTTCAGCAGAATTAACATGGTGTTATTTATGTGTAGGAGCAAACGTTCTCGGAATGATCTGAAACTTCACGGAGCAACTTTTCAGAAAATATGAAAAATACCAGCAAAAGATGAAGGCCAGGGGGCCCACCACCTCTCCACGAGGGTGGGGGGCATGCGCCCCTACCTCGTGGGCCCCCTGTTGCCTCTCCGACTCCAACTCCAACTCCATATATTGAGTTTTGGGGAGAAAAAAATCAAAGAGAAGAAACCATCGCGTTTTACGATACAGAGCCGCTGCCAAGCCCAAAATACTCTCGGGAGGGCCAATCTGGACTCTGTTCGGGGATCCGAAGAGGGGAATCCGTCACCATCATCATCATCAACCATCCTCCATCACCAATTTCATGATGCTCATCGCTGTGCGTGAGTAATTCCATCGTAGGCTTGTTGGACGATGATGGGTTGGATGGGATCTATCATGTAATCGAGTTAGTTTTGTTAGGGTTTGATCCCTAGTGTCCACTATGTTCTAAAATTGATGTTGCTATGACTTTGCTATCTTGCAAGTCTATAGTCACTTATTATGTGTTATGATCCTATCTTGCAAGTCTATAGTCACGTATTATGTGTTATGATCCGTTAATCCCGAAGTGACAATAATCGAGATACTTACCGGTGATGACCGTAGTTTGGGGAGTTCATGTATTCACTATGTGTTAATGCTTTCTTATGGTTCTCTATTAAAAGGGTGCCTTAATTTCCCTTAGTTTCCGTAAGGACCCCACTGCCACGGCAGGGTAGGACAAAAGATGTTATGCAAGTTCTTTTCCATAAGCACGTATGACTATATTCGGAATACATGCCTACATTACATTGATGAACTGGAGCTAGTTCTATGTCACCCTAGGTTATGACTGTTACATGATGAACCGCATCCGGCATAATTATCCATCACCGATCCATTGCCTACGAGCTTTCCATATATTGTTCTTCTCTTATTTACTTTCCCGTTGCTATTGCTATCATCACTACAAAATACCAAAAACATTGCTTTTACTACCGTTACCTTTTATTACCGTTACCACTATTATCATATTACTTTGCTACTAAATACTTTGCTGCAGATATTAAGTTTCTAGGTGTGGTTGAATTGACAACTCAACTGCTAATACTTGAGAGTATTCTTTGGCTCCCCTTGTGTCGAATCAATAAATTTGGGTTGAATACTTTACCCTCGAAGACTGTTGCGATCCCCTATACTTGTGGGTTATCAACCCCAAGTACGATTTACATTGACTCATTTACTTTCGGGGCACTCCCAGAGTCGGTAACGATTGTTGATCACAACCCGTTATGCAGCTTCATATTGTTCCTAGGTGATCGTAGGGCGATTTTGTTTTGTTTTCTACTATGTTTCCCAACATGCGCTTCACGTGGTTGCATGACGGGACAACGGGTCCTGCTTGATGCGCAGTAGTGATTGTGGTGAGAGGACCATGTAATGGAGTGACCGCTCCCTCATTATCTCAATCTGACGGATGAAATCTTCGTTCTCCCGGGGGCCTTCTTGAGGAGTTGGGGCAGCTACAGCGACTACTGTTGCAGCGCCTGGTCCTCCTCGTCAACTGAGGAGATGATGATCTCCTCCTTGGCTGAGGAGCCGGCCATCATGGACGTCGACGGGCCCGGAGAGTATGGGCGGCGGCGCCAAGTACCGTCGGAGCGGGAGCTTCCGCCTACTCCGCCTGCCGGCGCGGAGCACCATGACATCGACATCACCGCCGCTAGGGTCATCGTGGACAAGGGGCTTGGGCATGGAGATGGGGGTGGGGAGGGGGCGGCGTTCGGGGAGGGGGAGTGTGGCCCTATGTGTTGCCGACGCATAGCTTAAATAGTCACGGCCAGACCAGACGAAGGGGCGGTCAGCCCGCTTTAATGCGGCGCAGCGGCTGTAGTTGGTTCCTCGGGACACAGTCCAAATTTCGGCAATGCCCGACGCCGCCCTCCTATCCAGTCAAATTGCAACATCAATACCAGTCATTGCATGCTCTGGCATGAATGCGGCGTGGCAAGTGGCATGGGCATTCGATGAGAAGTGCTGGAGGGGCGGATGGGGGGCTTTTGGTAGGCTAGTTTGGTCAGAAGTGGGCATGAGAGCAGTCCGGACACCCGCAAATCCTCCACATTTGTAAAAGAAAGTATGTTCGGACTGCCCGACAGACAGACACAGTTTCGCATTGGATGGCGCAACACCTCTGGACAGCACAGACCAGACGGTTGCGGGTGGTTTGAGGGTCCGCATTGGAGATGCCTAGTGTCGGTAAAAGAACTTGACACGAGGTGCCAAAAAAATCATCAGTAATTCACACCATGTGGTTTGACAGCAGCTGCTACCTCTTGAGCACTGCGTTGGTTTTCCCTTGAAGAGGAAAGGGTCATGCAACAAAGTAGCGTAAGTATTTCCCTCAGTTTTTGAGAACCAATGTATCAATCCAGTAGGAGACTACACGCAAGTCCCTCGTACCTACACAAACAAATAAGAACCTCGCAACCAATGCGATAAAGGGGTTGTCAATCCCTTCACGTTCACTTACGAGAGTGAATCTGATACAGATAATAATAATAAGATAAATATTTTTGATATTTTTATGATATAGATTGAAATTCAAGATTGCAAAATAAAATAGATTGGAAACTTATATGATAAAAGATAGAACCAGGGCCCATAGGTTTGACCAGTCGCTTCTCTCAAGATAGCATAAGTATTACGGTGGGTGAACAAATTACTGTTGAGCAATTGATAGAAAAGTGAATAATTATGAGAATATCTAGGCATGATCACGTATATAGGCATCACGTCCGCGACAAGTAGACCGAAATGATTCTGCATCTACTACTATTACTTCACACATCGACCGCTATCCAGCATGCATCTAGAGTATTAAGTTCATAAGAACAGAGTAATGCATTAGGCAAGATGACATGATGTAGAGGGATAAACTCAAGCAATATGATATAAGCCCCATCTTTTTGCCCTCGATGGCAACAATACAGTACATGCCTTGCTGCCCCTGCTGCCACTGGGAAAGGACACCACATGATTGAACCCAAAGCTAACCACTTCTCCCATTGCAAGAAAGATCAATCTAGTAGGCCAAACCAAACTGATAATTCGAAGAGACTTGCAAAGATAACCAATCGTACATAAAAGATTTCAGAGAAGAATCAAATATTGTTCATAGATAAACTTGATCATAAACCTGCAATTCATCGGATCTCGACAAACACACCGCAAAAAGAGTTACATCAAATAGATCTCCAAGAAGATCGAGGAGAACATTGTATTGAGATCCAAAGAGAGAGAAGAAGCCATCTAACTAATAACTATTGTCTCGAAGGTCTATGGTAAACTACTCACACATCATCGGAGAGGCTATGGTGTTGATGTAGAAGCCCTCCCTGATCGATTCCCCCTCCGGCGGAGCTCCGGAAAAGGCCCCAAGATGGGATCTCTTGGGTACAGAAGGTTGCGGCGATGGAAATAGGGTTTCGTGGTGCTCCTGGATGTTTTCAGGGTATATGGATATATATACGAGGAAGAAGTAGGTCGGTGGAGCTACGAGGGGCCCACAAGGGTGGGGGCGCGCCGGGGGGGGGGGGGGCAGGCGCGCCTCCCTGCCTCGTGGCCTCCTCGTTGATTACTTGACGTTTACTCCAAGTCCCCTGGATCACGTTTGTTCCAAAAATAACTCTCCCGAAGGTTTCATCCCGTTTGGATTCTGTTTGATATTTCTTTTCTGCGAAACACTGAAATAGGCAAAAAAACAGCAATTTGCACTAGGCCTTGGATTAGTAGGTTAGTCCCAAAAATAATATAAAAGTGCATAAATAAGCCCATTAACATCCAAAACAAATAATATAATAGCATGGAACAATAAAAAAATTATAGATACGTTGGAGACGTATCAGCAGTGTTGGCTGCATTTGCTGGTATAGAGCACATGCTACGTTCTAATGCAAAAAACTTTCAAATTGTAACGTTGATAATTTTTTTGGCATGATGTGCCAAACAAGTATCTGGCCAATCATACCATGTCGTTTACACAATGGTGACAGTATGGCCTGAACGAAAACATTTTCTATCATGGAAGTGACACTTCCATATGATAATTATGACAGTAACACGTATCATCGTGCATGTGGTGGGCTTCTACTTCTATGACAAAAGAATATGACAGAAAATGGGCTTTTTGTCTTGGGCGGGGTGTAGGCAGACCTACATGACATTCTTTGGGCCGTCTGGTATAAGTGAGGGCATGAAGTTTTTCAGGGATTTCTCGTTATGCGTGGGTGGTCACGCCCGAGTGATGTAGTGTTGATTGTGTGTTTCTCTCATATGCGCATGCATGTGAGCCCTTCACTAACTAAAGCTGAGCGAGCCCGTCGCTCGCTTACTGAACCCGATCGATCGGTCCCTTGACTGCCTTATTGAACCCGTGCAATTGATCACTCGCATTATAATGAACCTGAGCGATCGATCCCTCACACTATTGAACCCGAGCAATCCATTAGTTGCTTACTTAACCCGAGCGATCGATCCCTCGCACTATTGAACTCGAGCAATCCATTAGCTGCTTACTGAACCAGAGAGATCTCTTTGTTGTGTATTGAACCCGACTGATCGATCACTCGCATTATATTGAACCCGAGTGATCGATCCCTCTCACTATTGAACTCAAGCGATCCCTTTGCTACTTACTGAACCCGAGCGGTCCCATGGCTATGTACTGAAGGCACACGATCGATGCGAGACTCATGCATGTACGTAGTTTGCTAGCCCGATTCTCGCGCGAGACATGAGGTTACGTAGATAGCAGCCGGCTGGCTACCTCTCGATGAATAGTCCCCATTGCTACCACGCATGGTGCATAGATCGAGTCGATACTAGTAGCTGGTTGCATCGGTCGAGCCCCTTGCGCGAGACATGTTGACCTAGCTTGTTGGTTGGCTGTGGATGAACAATCCCCATTGCTGCCGCATGTGTGTACGCTCCATGCACCCCAACTGGTAGGGGTTGGATGAACATGACCCTGGTTGTGTAGTAGGTGGTTGGTGCTGGATAAACAAGACCCCGATCGAGGAGGCCGTTTTGCGGAATACCACACCCAGCCGATGGGGGTTGGATGAACAGAACCCCATGGTAGTAGGCGGTTGGCAGTGGATGAACAGGACCACAGTCGATCAAGGAAGTTGTTCCGTGGTATGCCACACCCGAGCCGGTTGGGGGTGAATGAACATGTTGGAAATATGCCCTGGTGGCAATAAAATTGTATAATTATATTTTTGTGTTCATAATTAAGAGTTTATATTTCATGCTATAACTGCTATGATCCTGGAATATATGATATAGTGGAAAACTCATATGCACATGTGGAATGATAAATGATAAAGAATAGATTCCTAATCTCGCCTCTAAGACTAGCTCAAGTGTTCTTGGTGATCATGTTTTCCATATCTTAGGATATTGTTAAGTGTAACGATAGTCCTAAAGCAACATTGAGAATATTACGTTAGAACAACGATCATATTGAATCGACCCAAACTTGTTTGTTATACTTTGAGATAATATCGTCTGAGATCAATTGATATAATATGAAGTGTTAGCATGTGGTTTTAGTTCCTCAGACCATGAGAGTATCTTAGTCACTTCCTGTCATACGATAGACTTTGGGGTTGCTTAAACGTCATCTGTAACACGGTGATCATAATGACAACTTACAGGTTCATCGGAATGTTTGACAAGGGACTAGATAAATCGAGGGTGGGATTTGCTCTTCCGACGATGGAGAGACATTCTTAGGGCCCTCTCGATGTGATGACATGCATCCATCATCGGCTGGCCATACATATGTGACTACGTCATGTGGATGCGGGAAAACTTCAACATTGAAGAAGAATAAAACTGGCAATAATGGTGATGGTATAGTGAGCATGTGCATGACTCAAGAGGATACCAACACTCCCCGGGTTTTGTAAAGTATCAAAAATCAAAGGGAACATGACATGATAACCAAAGTTTCACTCGAATGTCATTCATGTAATCAAAGGGATTGATATGGACATCCACGGTTCCTCTATCGGTCATTGAACAAAGGGGTTAGGTTCATGTCTATGATTTACCGAACCTATGGGGCCACAAGCTTAAGTTAATGAAGATATGTTGAGTTTTAGTAGGATGAGATTATCAAGGATTTATTTGTAAAATGTTTCATTAATATTCTGAATAGTTTCAAGAGGAACCGGAAGCATTTCGGGGTCACCAGAAGGGCTTCGGAGTTTATCGGGCAATACCGGGTATTCCCAACAATTAATATACATGTGGAAAATAGTTCCGACAATGTTAGATTATAAATAAAAGGCTCTAGTAACTGTTAGAAGGCTTTTATAGATAATTAAATATCAACGGGTCTTAAAAGGCCGAGTGGTGGAAGGACTATTGGGTCACCATAGCCCAATAGGGAAGGCTCCCCAATTTTCCATGTGGGGAGGCTGAATTAGAGTGGGGAGAGGGAGGAGTCCTACTCCCCCTTGGCCGGCGCACCAAGGAGGGGCTTTCCTCCTTGGTGGTATCCCCTCATCTCCCCTCTAACCTATATATTCATGAGGAGTTGGCCCTTTCAATAGACAAGTTTTGGAGCCTCCTTTAGTTCTAGTTCTAGTTGGTCCTAGTAGACTAAATAGAGATAGACCTAGTTCCTATAATCCTCATAATTAGAATTCCAGTGTGGTTCTAATCTTCTTCCTCTAATTCTTCGGCCACGATTATCTCTGGGCAGCGAAGCGCTGCCGGATCATAAAGACCGGACACTTGCAAACAAGTAAAGAGTCCGTGCTTTCGGTCTTCCGTTCGACGGATCGTTTGAGGGTGGTTCACGGATCATTATCAATGGTTATTGGGACTCCAAGTATGATCTACACCAACTCATCTACTTCTGCTACATTCCGGAGTCAGTAAAAATAGTTGATCCAAATCCTATATGCATCTTGATATTGTTCCCAGGTGATCGTAGGGCGGTTTTTTCGTTTTATACTACATTTCCCAACAATGGCATCATGAGCGGTTCTATGAGTATATGTAGGTTTCAATCTAGATCACATGTGGATGTGAGCGTTTGATGTTCTGTGATGCTTCCCTTGAATGTTGCTTCGGTTTAATTCATTGACAACATGATGTCACTTTTACAAGGTTCTGACAATCGATCGGCTCTAGCCATCGATGATCTACTAACAGTTCCTTGGGCTTCATCATAGTCAAGAATAGTGAAGTGTCACGTACGCAAAAGGGCAATGAAGATGAAAGATCTTCTAGGGGGGTCATGCGTATTTGACGAAGTTTAGTGTGGGGGACGAGATTTTTAATTACGTCTCTTCTTTCACACACCCCGAAAGTTAATCTATCAACAAGAACCACCTTGATGGTGTGCATAGGTGGCTAGTGTTATTTGAAACCCTACAAGCCACATAATTAAAATTTTCCACACCGATTAGAGGACATCTAACTTGGTTTTGCAGGGTTGCATATGATGTGGTATAGCCTTTGTCATGATAATGAGTTTATGTATGAGATGGTTATATGTTTTAATGTTAAGTGGCATGCGCGTCACCCGTCATGACATGATGGCTGGAGTGACGGGTTTTTCACCTTAATGTAATAGATGTATAAATATCCTATGGGTTACATGGAGGTCCCAGAGCTTCACTAGGCGCAGGAGAACAAAATCGGTGCAACGACGATAGATAGCCCCACTGAAAACGTTTATGGCGTCAACCAACACAAGGGGATCTCTATTCCTAACAGGAATGGAGGAACTTCACCGTCTCTATGACAAAAATAAAGAATGTATCTCATTTTCTAAGCAACAAAAACACAAAAATAAGGTCGTACTAATAAGCATTGCAAAGAAAATTATGAAGTTTTTTCAATCTCCATGATACAGGTCTATGCCTAATGGCGGCTCTTCGTAGCGTCAAATGATGCCACGACCTGTACATCATACTTCGTCGCTTGAACAGCTCGGACAACATCAACAATGCCAAGAGAAATGAAATCTAAGTCGTCTCCATAATTAAAACTCCACATTTTACTCTAGCATGAGTTCATTATTTTCCGAGTCATCTGAGTCTGCTCGATTTCTAGTCACACCCACACCCACCAGGTGACCTGGGTCTTCATGCATTGTAAAATAAATGAACTCCAATCTCCATGAGGATGACCCTAGAGGTGATATTGCATGAGGTTCCAAACTTGAGGCACTCTAGGCTATATCGCATGATGATCTCCTTGTGTTAGTAGGAAGCCTAATATAAGCAATCTATATAGAGACCGCACCTAGTGGCTATATCGGTGTCACAAAACCCCACTGGTGCGAATTACAACCGCCACAACAATGTGCTTTGGTCCATCGGGTTAGCCTCTGCGGCACAAAAAAATCATTAAACCTAACGTTACTCCCCTCGCTATGAAAGCTCAGGGTCTGCATCAAATCATGCATTGGCTCAATAAATTAACCGGCTTCCATGGTTTCCCTTATTTTCTTATTACATGCACAAGGGTAAAATACGAAGTTATGATTTACAAAAGTTTTACAAAAAATACGCATGTAAACATCCACTTGGTATCCCAGTGTTTAACAAAATGCATTTGCAAATCTGCCTTGTTTTCCTAACCTTACATGTGCATCGACTTTGCCTCGGAGGCCTCGCTGCTATCAGGCTCAGGGGCTCTACTTCGCCTCGGTGGCCACGCTAGCTTTAGCCGGGCTCGAGGGCTCTACTCCACCTTGGTGGCCTCTGATAACCCACAAGTATAGGTGATCAATCACAACTTTTTTGATAAATAAGAGTGTCGAACCCAATGATGAGCTAAAGGTATAATTGATATGTCGTGGGAAACCACAGCCACATATGGGGCCATCAGCCCCTTGTGGTTCGGCAGAGGGGATGAGCGCGTTGCACAAAGAGCGGAGAACATCGCGTAACACGACAGAGATCACACGGGCAATTTTACCCAGGTTCGGGCCACCGCGAGGCGTAAAACCCTACTCCTTCTTTGGTGGACTGATGAGAGGACCGTGGTGGAGACGCAATGCTCTAGCCTGGCAGGGTTGCCTCGGGGCGAGAGCATATATGCGCGTTTGAGCATACAAGGGTCTGAATCCTTTCTAAGGTTGCCATGGACCTCCTTTTATAGATCGAGGGGTCACCATAATGGAAAATCAGTCATTGTGTACTGATTAGATAGCAAACAGTGCTATCATACCTAACTCTGCAGACATGGCGGAGCACATTAAATGGGCCGCTTAGTGTCACATCATGGCATGCCTGACAAGCCTTGCCAGATTGTTCGGCCACCTTCTTGTCTGTCTACTTGACACATCTCTGGACGGGTGTCATTTGGAGGTGATTTCCTAGGGAAGTGGCTGCCATGTGTCAAATAACAACCACTTAGTCACTTGGGGGCTTGACACCACATCGATCGATGACTTGCGTCGCTGTGAGGTGGAGCGGTGGAGCCTCGGCGGAGTAGTCCGCCCTTGGCATCCTCGGCAAGTTTGCTGGGGAAGTCTTGAGACTTGTATTCAGGGCAACCTAGATCTCGCCAGGATTCGCCTGCTCGGCAAGGGAGGTTTTTTTCCTTAGTGTTATCGTGCTTCCTTTGGCTTGACTTGGTCTTCTTGATCTGCTCTCTAATTTCTCAGAGAGCTATCTCTTCTACTTGGTCTCGTCTTGGACATTGCAACCTTGCTCTTATGCCTGTGTACAGTCCGGGCAACACACCTGGGGTTTGTTGCACTGACCAGAGGCCCCGAGCCTGGCCTGAACGCGTTGCTGAGCATCGTCAGGGTAGGCCCTGTCAAGTACACAGGCGAGGAGGCTGCGGTAGTTTGTCTGTTGAGGTCTTCTTTGCTTCTTCATTAATCCGAGCTTGGATCAGTTTCCAGTTCCTGCGCGTCACGTAACGCCAATTGTAGTGGGGCCATCTTTTTAATGGCTCATGAATGACTTTAACGCACGGGTGAGTAACTACCAATTCACTCTTCCCACCACGCTCTTATCCTTGGGCATGTATGCTACATGCATTGAGTGGGGTAGGTAACGGAGGCGCGTGGTGCGGGAGAGCGTCAAGGCAGGGGCCCGGCCTTCTCGGATTGGTGGAGAGGGGAGGCGGTTGCGTGCCGTGGAATCAGCTCCCAGCCTTGTTTTCCTATAAAAGGGAGTGTAGGCAGGAGCAAAGGTTCACATCAATCTCCCCTTGATGTTCTGGTGTTGCATCTCTGCTATGGTGTGGGGAGGGGCGCGACCGTGCCTTTGTTGGGATATGATCTCCCTCCTGTCCTTGTACAAGGCTCCCGTCCTGGAACGGTGGCCCGATGCTTGTCGTGGATGGAAGGGGCCTCAGGAGGATGCGCAGGCAGTGCGGCAGTAGAGCCGGAGGTAGCGACTCCGGTGCGTTCGTCGCTGGGCCACCCATGGCTCTATTCTTAGTGAGGGGCCACGCGAGTGACACCACACAAGAGTCCATAATGGACATAGGGCGTGGTAGTCAACCGTGGCCTATCTTCCCTTCTCTTGTTATGTCGTAGGGAGACTACGGAAGCGTTTCACCATTCGTTACGCCAGAACCCCTCTTTTGGGGCGCTTCTCATCTTGCGTATGGGCGAGCTCCTCATGCCCGTGCATGCTTCTTCAGGGGACGACATCCTTCTAGTTTTGGGTCATTGGAGATGACCATGCTCTCTGTGGAGCCTTCCAGAGCGCCATGTTCCTGTCCCGGCCGCCATAGTGGGGGCTTAAGTGAAGGTGGGCGCACCACCTTGGGCAACAGTGGCGAGGAAGGTGGCAGCAACCCATGATGTGCCAAGAGTGAGGACAACCACTCTGGCGAGGCGTGATTGCCTGCAGCACCATCATCACCAGCTGGGCCTTCAGCAGTGCCACCATCCACACCTGCCCACTGATTTCTTCCTCCCAGCCCGGGAACGGCGCCATCCTAAACCTGGGGAGGCACCGAATCCCAGCCAGGCCTTCCCTCCATCTTCTTCGTCTCCCCCTATAATTCCAAGGAGGGAAGGACAGAGCAAAGGCATCACGGGGCGCTTATCTTTTTTTAATCTAAAACATGTAGGCATTTGCCCAACTTTAGTCTAAATTATGTAATCTTATTCACCCATGTTTGTGTTCTGTAAGATTTGTACTTGTTAATCAGCATATTAATAAAAAGACAAGCCTTGCCAGTTACTTTTGCATGTAACATGTCCATGTAGAGGTAAAATGCCTCTATACATTCAAGTAAATAAGTTTCCCCGAGCAGGCTATCCTGCCGGTACACTCAATTTGTTGCCGCGGGGCTAAGCCTGCCGGGCAAAAAACCGCAAAGAGGGACCAGCCCCCCTGCTACCTCTTGAGCACTGCGTTGGTTTTCCCTTGAAGAGGAAAGGCTGATGCAGCAAAGTAGCGTAGGTATTTCCCTCAGTTTTTGAGAACCAAGGTATCAATCTAGTAGGAGACTACACGCAAGTCCCTCATACCTACACAAACAAATAAGAACCTCGCAACCAACGCGATAAAGGGGTTGTCAATCCCTTCATGGTCACTTACGAGAGTGAGATCTGATAGAGATAATAATGATAAGATAAATATTTTTGGTATTTTTATGATATAGATTGAAAGTAAAGATTGCAAAATAAACGGTACTAGAAATAACTTATTGACGGGAGATTAATATAATGGAGAATAGACCCGAGGGCCATAGGTTTCACTAGTGGCTTCTCTCAAGATAGCATATGTATTACGGTGGGTGAACAAATTATTGTCGAGCAATTGATAGAAAAGTGAATAATTATGATAATATCTAGGCATGATCATGTATATAGGCATCACGTCCGTGACAAGTAGACCGACTCCTGCCTGCATCTACTACTATTACTCCACACATCGACCGCTATCCAACATGCATCTAGAGTATTAAGTTCATAAGAACAGAGGAACGCATTACATAAGATGACATGATGTAGAGGGATAAACTCAAGCAATATGATATAAACCCCATCTCTTTATCCTCGATGGCAACAATACAATACGTGTCAGTTCCCTTTCTGTCACTGGGATCGAGCACCGGAAGATTGAACCCAAAGCTAAGCACTTCTCCCATTGCAAGAAAGATCAATCTAGTAGGCCAAACCAAACTAATAATTCGAAGAGACTTGCAAAGATAACCAATCATACATAAAAGATTTCATAGAAGAATCAAATATTGTTCATAGATAGACTTGATCATAAACCCACAATTCATCGTATCTCGACAAACACACCATAAAAAGAGTTATATCGAATAGATCTCCAAGAAGATCGAGGAGAACTTTGTATTGAGATTCAAAGAGAGAGAAGAAGCCATCTAGCTAATAGCTATGGACCCGAAGGTCTGAAGTAAACTACTCACACATCATCGGAGGGGCCATGGAGTTGATGTAGAGGCCCTCCGTGATCGATGCCCCTTCGGTGAAGCTTCGGAAAAGGCCCCAAGATGGGATCTCATGGGTACAGAAGGTTACGGCGGTGGAAATAGGGTTTCATGGTCCTCCTGGATCTTTTCGGGGTATATGAATATATATATATATATAGGAGGAAGATGTAGGTCGGTGGAGCCACGAGGGGCCCATGAGGGGGAGGGCGCGCCCCCATGCCTCGTGGCCTCCTTGTTGCTTGCTTGACGTCCACTCCAAGTCCCCTGGATCACGTTTGTTCCAAAAATAACTCCCCCAAAGGTTTTATTCCATTTGAATTCCGTTTGATATTCCTTTTCTGCGAAACACTGAAATAGGCAAAAAACAGCAATTTGCACTGGGCCTTGGGTTAGTAGGTTAGTCCCGAAAATAATATAAAAGTGTAAAATAAAGCCCATTAACATCCAAAACAGATAATATAATAGCATGGAACAATCAAAAATTATAGATACATTGGAGACGTATCAAGAATCCCCAAGCTTAATTCCTGCTCATCCTTGAGTAGGTAAATGATAAAAATAGAATTTTTGATGTGGAATGCTACCTAGCATAATTCTCAATGCAATTCTCTTTATTGTGGCATGAATATTCAGATCCGAAAGATTCAAGACAAAACTCTAATATTGACATAAAAATAATAATACTTCAAGCATACTAACTAAGCAATTATGTCTTCTCAAAATAACATGGCAAAAGAATGTTCATCCCTACAAAATCATATAGTTTGGTCATGCTCCATTTTCGTCACACAAGAATGCTCTCGTCATTCACAACCCCGATGACAAGCCAAGCGATTGTTTCACACTTTAGTAATCTCAAACTTTTTTCAACTTTCACACAATACATGAGAGTGAGCCATGGATATATCACTATGGGTGGAATAGAATATGAAGATGGGGGTTATGTGGAGAAGACAAAAAAGGAGAAAGTCTCACATCGACGCGGCTAATCAGTGGGCTAGGGAGATGCCCATCAATTGATGTCAATGCAAGGAGTAGGGATTGCCATGCAACAAATGCACTAGAGTTATAAATGTATGAAAGCTCAACAAAAGAAACTAGGTGGGTGTGCATCCAACTTGCTTGCTCACGAAGACCTAGGGCATTTGAGGAAGCCCATTGTTGGAATATACAAGCCAAGTTCTATAATGAAAAATTCCCACTAGTATATGAAAGTGACAAAACAAGAGACTATCTATCATAAAGATCATGGTGCTACTTTGAAGCACAAGTGTGGAAAAAAAGGATAGTAGCATTGCCCCTTTTTATTTCTTTTCCTTTTTTATTTTTTTGGGCCTTCTTTTTTTGGCCTATCTTTTTTTATTTGGGACAATGCTCTATTAATGATGATCATCACACTTCTATTTATTTACAACTCAATGATAACAACTCGATACTAGAACTAAGTATGACTCTATATGAATGCCTCCGGCGGTGTACCGGGAAGGGCAATGAATCAAGAGTGACATGTATTAAAAAGTATGAACGGTGGATTTGCCACAAATACAATGTCAACTACATGATCATGCAAGGCAATATGACAATGATGATGTGTGTCATGATAAATGGAACGGTGGAAAGTTGCATGGTAATATATCTCGGAATGGTTATGGAAATTCCATGATAGGTAGGTATGGTGGCTGTTTTGAGGAAGATATAAGGAGGTTTATGTGTGATAGAGCGTATCATATCACGGGGTTTGGATGCACCGGTGAAGTTTGCACCAACTCTCAAGGTGAGAAAGGGCAATGCACTGTACCGAAGAGGCTAGCAATGATGGAAGGGTGAGAGTGTGTATAATCCATGGACTCAACATTAGTCATAAAGAACTCACATACTTATTGCAAAAATCTACAAGTCATCAAAAACCAAGCATTACGTGCATGCTCCTAGGGGGATAGATTGGTAGGAAAAGACCATCGCTCGTCCCCGACCGCCACTCATAAGGAAGACAATCAAATAACACCTCATGTTTCGAATTTGTTACACAACGGTCACCATATGTGCATGCTAGGGACTTGCAAACTTCAACACAAGTATTTCTCAAATTCACAACTACTCAACTAGCACACTCTAATATTACCACCTTTATATCTCAAAACAATTATCAAGTATCAAACTTCTCCTAGTACTCAATGCACTTTTTATGAAAGTTTTTATTATACCGATCTTGGATGCTTATCATATTACGACTAAATTCATAACCAAAGCAAATTACCATGCTGTTATAAAGGACTCTCAAAATAACATAAGTGAAGCATGAGAGATCAATAATTTCTATAAAATAAAACCACCACCGTGCTCTAAATGATATAAGCGAAGCACTAGAGCAAAATTGTCTAGCTCAAAAGATATAAGTGAAGCACATAGAGTATTATAATAAATTCCAATTCATGTGTGTCTCTCCCAAAAGGTGAGTACAGAAAGGATGATTGTGGTAAACTAAAAAGCAAAGACTCAAATCATACAAGACGCTCCAAGCAAAACACATATCATGTGGTGAATAAAAATATAGCCTCAAGTAAAGTTACCGATAGAAGAAGACGAAAGAGGGGATGCCTTCCAGGGCATCCCCAAGCTTAGGCTTTTGGTTGTCCTTGAATTTTACCTTGGGGTGCCTTGGGCATCCCCAAGCTTAGGCTCTTGCCAATCCTTGTTCCATAATCCATCAAATATTTACCCAAAACTTGAAAACTTCACAACACAAAACTTAACAAAAAAATCTCGTGAGTTCCGTTAGCAAAAGAAAACAAACCACCACTTAAGGTACTGTAATGAAATCATTCTTTATTTATATTGGTTTTAAACCTACTGTATTCCAACTTCTCTATGGTTCATACACTCCAATACTAGCCATAGATTTATCAAAATAAGCAAACAACACACGGAAAACAGAATCTGTTAAAACAGAACAGTCTGTAGTAATCTGTAGGTTTCGAATACTCCTGTAACCCCAAAAATTCTAAAATAAATTTCTGGACGTGAGGAATGTATATATTAATCATCTGCAAAAAGAATTAAGTAAATATCGCTCTCCAGTAAAACATGGCAGCTAATATCGTGAGCACTAAAGTTTCTGTTTTTACAGCAAGATCGCAAAGACCTTCCCCAAGTCTTCCCGAAGGTTCTACTTAGCACAAACACTAATTAAAAGCATAAAACCACATATAAATGGAGGTTAGATGAATTATTTATTACTAAACAGAATCAAAAAGCAAGGAACAAAAATAAAATTGGGATTCCTCCCAACAAGCGCTATTGTTTAACGCCCCTAGCTAGGCATAAAAGCAAGGATAGATCTAGGTATTACCATCTTTGGTATTGGGAAAGAAAAGAGAAAATTTCTTTTCTATAGCATTTATCTTTCTATTTTGAGAGAGCACGTGGCCATTAATGGTGGAAGAAAGATTAAGCACGTTACGGAAATTTGCATCTAAACTAGCCCTCATTTCTTTGATAATTTCATTTTGGTAAAAGCACAAAAGAGAGGTGGATTCCACCTTCTCACTCATGGGGTGCCCAAATATAGTTTTTATCTTTTCATAAGTATCTATGGGATCCCCTCAAGAAAACCTTCTTCAAAAATAGAATCTAGAACTTGTTTGAACGAAGAGGGTAAACCAATATAAAAGCTTTTCAGGTATATCTGAATTTGATATCGGGCACATAGCTAGCTTGGATCCTTAATAGTCTATCCCAAGCATCTTTCAAAGATTCATCAAGTAAACAACGAAAAATTCCGGGATCATCTTCATCGAAATTAATCAAACTCTCATTGATAACCCCGGTAGGTATTTCCATAGCATCATTATTTATGAGCTTAGAGAGGATAGAGGGACTATCCAGAGTAAAACCCGGGAGAGGACCCTTAGCCCTTTTTGAATCGGCCATGGCACAAGAAAAATAAACGGGAAAAAGGCGAATAAAACGGCAAGGGTGAAGTGGGGGAGAGGAAAACGAGAGGCAAATGGCAAATAATGTAATGCGGGGGATAAGAGTTTGTGATGTGTATTTGGTATGTCTTGACTTGTGAGTAGATCTCCTCGGCAACGGTGCCAGAAATCCTTCTTGCTACCTCTTGAGCACTGCGTTGGTTTTCCCTTGAAGAGGAAAGGGTGATGCAGCAAAGTAGCGTAAGTATTTCCCTTAGTTTTTTTAGAACCAAGTTATCAATCCAGTAGGAGACTACACGCAAGTCCCTCGTACCTACACAAACAAATAAGAACCTCGCAACCAATGCGATAAAGGGGTTGTCAATCCATTCACAGTCACTTACGAGAGTGAGATCTGATAGAGATAATAATGATAAGATAAATATTTTTGGTATTTTTATGATATAGATTGAAATAAAGATTGCAAAATAAACGGTACTAGAAATAACTTGTTGACGGGAGATTAATATAATGGAGAATAGACCCGGGGGCCATAGGTTTCACTAGTGGCTTCTCTCAAGATAGCATATGTATTATGGTGGGTGAACAAATTACTGTCTTGCAATTGATAGAAAAGTGAATAATTATGAGAATATCTAGGTATGATCATGTATATAGGCATCACGTCTTTGACAAGTAGACCGACTCCTGCCTGCATCTACTACTATTACTCCACACATCGACCGCTATCCAGCATGCATCTAGAGTATTAAGTTCATAAGAACAGAGTAACACATTAGGTAAGATGCCATGATGTAGAGGGATAAACTCAAGCAATATGATATAAACCCCATCTTTTTATCCTCGATGGCAACTATACAATATGTGTCGGTTCCCTTTCTGTCATTGGGATCGAGCACCACAAGATTGAACCCAAAGCTAAGCACATCTCCCATTGCAAGAAAGACCAATCTAGTAGGCCAAACCAAAATGATAATTCGAAGAGACTTGCAAAGATAACCAATCATACATAAAAGATTTCAGAGAAGAATCAAATATTGTTCATAGATAGACTTGATCATAAACCCACAATTCATCGGATCTCGACAAACACACCACAAAAAGAGTTGCATCGAATAGATCTCCAAGAAGATCGAGGAGAACTTTGTATTGAGGTTCAAAGAGAGAGAAGAAGCCATCTAGCTAATAGCTATGGACCCGAAGGTTTGAAGTAAACTACTCAGACATCATTGGAGGGGCCATGGAGTTGATGTAGAGGCCCTCCGTGATCGATGCCCCCTCCAGCGGAGCCCCGGAAAAGGCCCCCAAGATGGGATCTCTTGGGTACAGAAGGTTGCGGCGGTGGAAATAAGGTTTCGTGGTGCTCCTGGATGTATTCGGGGTATGTATATATATATATATATATATATATATATATATATATATATATATAGGAGGAAGAAGTAGGTCGGTGGGGCCACGAGGGGCCGACGAGGGGGAGGGCGCGCCCAGGGGGTAATGCACGCCCCCTGCCTTGTGGCCTCCTCGTTGGTTGCTTAACGTCCACTCCAAGTCCCTTAGATCACGTTTGTTCCAAAAATAACTCTCCTGATGGTTTTATTCCGTTTGGATTCCATTTGATATTCCTTTTCTGTGAAACACTGAAATAGGAAAAAAACATCAATTTGCACTGGGCCTTGGGTTAGTAGGTTAGTCCCAAAAATAATATAAAAGTGTAAAATAAAGCCCATTAACATCCAAAATAGATAATATAATAACATGGAACAATCAAAAATTATAGATATGTTGGAGAGGTATCACCCGCCGCCAAACCTTTTCCGCCAAAGGCCACTGCAACCATCCTGACCGAAGCAATGTTCGAGTCAAGGGATGGGAGCACCTAAGTTTCGAAGGTGGCAAGGTTTTCATATGCACAAGTCTCTACTTACAGAACACGTATAGATAAGAAAGAACTTATCTCTTTGGCTTGCCGGGGAACGCAATGTAGGCTTGTCTTCTCTTCTCTTCTTTGGGACCAAGTCCAAAGTAAGAGCTTGCATCTTAGCGCAGATGAAAATGATGCCACATGCGATCTTATGTACATGATCATGCTATGCTTATGCATGTATATATGGAACTTGTCGGGGGCCCCCAGCACTTCGTTTATTTCTCTGTTGCCCAGGGTCTGCGCCTGCCTTTGTACAAGGGGTTACATGCAACATCAGCAAGGCGTGTACAAAAAGCTGGCTGCCGGGCAGGCCCCGATAGCCGCACCTTATGGGTAGAACTTACGGACATGCTCAATGTTCCATGAGTTTTGCAACCGAATGCCATCTCCATCTCCAAACGGACTGCGCCAGGTCTGGTGACTCGTACTACCCCATAAGGGCCTTCCCACTTCAGCGTCAACTTGTTTGTACCCTTGGCAGTCTGAACACGCCTAAGGACAAGGTCGCCTTCCTCAAAACTCCGGGCATGAACCCTGCGGCTGTGATAGCAACGCAGGGCTTGCTAGTAGCATACATCACCCGTAGCAGCCCACAGACGGTTCTCCTCAAGTAGCACAGCGTCGTCACGCCGGTGCTGTTCTTGCGCTATTTCATCGTAGGCAAGCACTCGAGGTGACCCGTATATGAGTTCGATGGGGATAACTGCTTCTGCCCCATAGAAAAGGGAGAAGGGAGTATGCCCGGTAGCTCAATTTGGTGTCGTACGGAGGGACCAAAGAACCACCGGCAGCTCGTCGATCCATCGCCTGCCACACTTATGCATCTTATCAAATGTTCTTGTCTTGAGGCCTCTCCGTACTTCAGTGTTCGCCCTCTTAGCTTGCCCGTTGCTCCTGGATAGGCAACAGAGGCAAATGAGATCTTGCTTCCGAGGGCATGAATGTATTGCATGAAGGCACAACTCATGAATTGGGTGCCATTGTCGGTGATGATTCGGGCAGGGACCCCGAACCGGCACACCAATCCTTTCAAGAACTTGATAGCTTATTGTGCGACCACCATTCTCACAGGCTCCACCTCTAGCCACTTTATGAACTTGTCAATAGCGACGAACAAGAACTTAAAGCCCCGGTAGCATGGGGGAAGGGGCCCAAGATGTCAAGCCCCCTAGATGGGGAAGAGCCATGTTAATTAAAGGGATCGTCTGGAGAGCTTGGGCAGGCTGATGGATATTCTTGGAGTGGAACTGGCAGGCTTCACATTTGCTGACCAGCTCAACTTCAACTTGGAGGACCGTGGGCTAGTAATATCCTTGTCGGAAGGCTTTTCCAACCAGGGCCATCGATCCAATGTGTGAGCCGCACATACTCTAGTGTATCTCTGCCAACAGTTCCTTTCCTTCTTCCCAGCAAATGCACTTTAATTTCACACTGCTGGGCCTTCTTCTGTATAGCGTGTCGTCAACGAATTGATACACATTGGACCTCCAGGCTACTCTTTCAGCTTCTTCTTGCTCTTCGGGAAGTTCTCCAGTTTGGAGGAAATGGACTATGTGCCATGCCCAAGTTGGAGCCTGAGGCTCGGCAATGAGGACCAGCGGTACCTCCTCATTCGTGGGAGCGCACTCCTCGACCGCAGGGACCGACGATCTGGAGGGAGGGTGCAGCTCAGCGATCGAAGGGGAGTTATTCCCACCAAGCTCTTTGCCGGGGGCCTTGGGAGGCTCTGCCGCTAGAGGCTTGCCGGAGTCTAGTTTCCTCCTTTTTCTGGCCATTGTTGCCGGGGATATGCAGGGCTGAGTCAGATGGAGAAAAAAAGTCCCTGGTTCCACAAGGAGTTTTTGCGCAGTGCACTTTGATAGATGATCGACAATGCTGTTTTCGGCACGGGGTACGTGCTTTGTTTGCAATCCGTCAAAGCACTCCTCCAACTTTCTCACTTCCTCAACGTACGCCTCCATCAATGGGCTTTGGTAATCCTTGTTTACTTGTGTCACCACAAGTTGCGAATCTCTGTGGATGATTAGCTTCTTGATTCCTAGTTCTGTTGCAATCCTGAGCCCGACAAGGAGCCCTTCATACTCTCCAGTATTGTTGGTAGCCTTCTCCCAGGGAAAATGCATTTGGATGGCGTACTTAAGGTGTTCCCCTGTGGGAGCAACGAGAAGCACGCTAGCCCCTACACCTTGTAGGGAGAAGGCACCATCGAAATACATAATCCATTCTTGGGGCGCTTCCTTGCCCGGGATTACTATCTCCAATTCTTCTTCATCAGGGGTTGGTGTCCATTCTTCATCAGTGGTTGATGTGCTCTCAAACTTTAAACCAAAGCTAGATAACTCCAAGGACCACTCCACTATCCTGCCGGTGGCCTCGGGGTTTTTGAGTATGCCTTGCAAAGGGAAGCGGGTGACAACCGTGATCTCGTGGGCTTGGAAGTAGTGGAACAGTTTCCTTGAGGCCATGACGAGGCCAAAAATCAAATTTTGCACGCCAAAGTACCTTAACCTAGCCCCCTGCAACTGGGAGCTGACAAAGTACACTGGGCACTGCACCACCTTCTTCCTTGCCGCAACCTTGGAACTGCCTCCGCTGCCTTGCTCTCTCTTGTCTTGAACTGCATCTGTCCTCGCCGGTATGGGTTCGCTTTCCTCTCCAGAGGGGACAGTGGCTTGATGCGGCTTGAACTACATCGGTATTTCCCCAAAGAGGAAGGGATGATGTAGCACAACTACGGTAGGTATTTCCCTCAGTGATGAGACCAAGGTTATCGAACCACGCAACACTACATGAATGACACCTGCACACAAATAACAAATACTCACAACCTCACGTATTAAAGGGGCTGTCAATCCCTTTCGGGTAACGGCGCCAGAAATTGGCAAGTAGATAGGATAAAACTGTAGTAGATTGGATAAATAGATCTCGTGGGAACGCGAGATAAAATAAATAAATAAAAGTTGCAGCAAGGTATTTTCGGGTTTTTGGATTAACAGATCTGAGAAAAGCAAATAAAAATAGAGCGCGAAGGCACATATAATAAAGAAGGGACCCGGGGGCCGTAGGTTTCACTAGTGGCTTCTCTCGAGAAAAATAGCAATGGTGGGTAAACAAATTACTGTTGGGAAATTGATAGAACTCAAATAATCATGATGATATCCAGGCAATGATCATTATATAGGCATCACATCCAAGATTAGTACACCGACTCCTGCCTGCATCTACTACTATTACTCCACACATCGACCGCTATCTAGCATGCATTTTGTGTATTAAGTTCATGGAGAAACGGAGTAATGCAATAAATACGATGACATGATGTAGACAAGATCTATTTATGTAGAAATTGACCCCATCTTTTTATCCTTAATAGCAACAATACATACGTGTCAGTTCCCCTTCTGTCACTGGGATCAAGCACCGTAAGATCGAACCCATCACAAAGCACCTCTTCCCATGGCAAGAAAAGTCGATCCAGTTTGCCTAAATAAACCAAAGATACGAAGAAGAAACACGAGGCTATAAGTAATCATGCATATAAGAGATCAAAAGACTCAAATAACTTTCATGGATAAAAACAAAGATCTGATCATAAACTCAAAGTTCATCGGATCCCAACAAACACACCGCAAAAAGAGTTACATCAAATAGATCTCCAAGAGACCATTGTATTGAGAATCAAAAGAGAGAGAGGAAGCCATCTAGCTACTAACTACGGATCCGACGGTCTACAAAAGACTACTCACGCATCATTGGAGAGGCACTAATGAGGATGATGAACCCCTCCGTGATGGTGTCTAGATTAGATCTGTGGTTTCTGGAACTTGCGGCGGCTGGGATTGATTTTCCTCGACTCCCCTAGGGTTTCTGGAATATTGGGGTATTTATAGAGAAATTAGGTGGTGCGGGAGGCCACCGAGGTGGGCACCACCCACCTGGGCGCGCCTGGGGGCCCAGGCATGCCCTGGTGGGTCGTGCCCCCCTCGGCGCACCCCTAGGTGCTTCTCCGGCCCATTGTATGTCTTCTGGTCCATAAAAATTCCACAAAAAGTTTTGCTGCATTTGGACTCCATTTGATATTGATTTTCTGTGATGTTAAAAAACAAGCAAAAAACAGCAACTGGCACTGGGCACTATGTCAATAGGTTAGTCCCAAAAAATGATATAAAATGATTGTAGAATGATTGTAAAACATCCAAAAATGGTAATATAATAGCATGCACTACAAAAAAATACACATCCATGACATTTTGGGCCGAACGATTTTTTTGTCATGCTTATGAAACTTCTATGACCATAATTGTGACAAAATCCGGTATCATCATAGATGTGGTGGGGTCCTACTTCTATGACAAAAAATCATGACAGAAAATGGGATTTTCGTCATGGGCGGGCCGGAGACGCAACTGCATGACATTCTTTGGGTTGTCCATGACGGAAAAAACCATGGTAGAAGCGAGGGCGAGGAAAATATCAGGGGAGTTCCGGGGAGCGGTGGGTGGTCGGGGGTCGAGCGATGCACGTTTCTCTCATACGTACGCGCGTGTGTGCGAGGCATTAAGCTCTAAATGAACCCGAGCGAGGCGTTGGACTCTAACTGAACCCGAGCAATTTCACTGCAGGCTACGCGTCACTGAACCCGAGTGATCGATCGATCCCTTGTTGTTAACTGAACCTGAGTGATTCCTTCACTACTGCTGCTAACTGAAGCCGATCGATGCTGTCTCTGGATGAATAGTGAGTGTTGTTGGGGGGGGGGGGTTGGATGAACAGTTCCCAGTGGGGGTTGGATGAACAGGAACCCGTGGTAGTAGAGGCCGTTGCCGCTGGATGAATTGGACCCCGATCGATCGATCCAGTGGATGAATAGGACCCCATGGAGGGCTGGATGAATAGGACCCCATGGAGGGGTGGATGAACAGGACCCCGTGGAGGGGTGGATGAACAGGACCCCGTGGAGGGCTGGTTGAACAGTAGCCGGCGAAGGGCTGGATGAACAGTAGCCTGTGGAGGGGTGGTTGAACAGGACCCCGTGGAGAGGGCTGGTTGAACAGTAGCCGGTGGAGGAGCGCACGATGGAGACTAGATGAACAGGAGGTCGTGGATGAACAGTCATAGGTGGAAGCTGGAGGAGGTCGATGGTGGACGAACAGTAGCCCGTGGAGGCTGGATGAGGTCGACGGTGGAGATGAACAGTATCCCATGGAGTCCTGTTTTGCGGTACGCCACACCCCTCTTGATAAACAGGACCCCCGTTTCGACCGTACCACTCCAACACAAGTCCGTTTCCTCCGTTTTGCGATACGCCGCACCCCTCCCGATCAACAGGACCCTGTTTCGACCGTAGGAGATCCAAGAGAAGTTGGTTTCCTCCATTTTGCCATAGGCCAGACCCCTCCTGATGAACAGGATCCCGTTTCGACCGTGGCCGATCAAACACAAGGTCGTTTCCTCCGTTCCACGGTATGCCAGGCCTCGTTTCCATTGGCTGTTCCTTCCAAGCCGGTTGGCTCCCGATGAACAACACGCGTTCCGTTGCCTCCCGATGAACACGACTCATTCCGTTACCTCCCCATGAATACGATGATGACGCATTTTCTCCGTTCCGACCCAGCCATGTACACGAGCCCTGGCCATACATATGCGTGATTAGGCATTCCCCGCCAGTATGTACGTACATGGCCGTATTTTCTTTCTTGCACCCTGGCCGCTGTACGTACGTGTACATGCTACGTGCGCGCCTCTACTACCACACGTGCATGCCTCTACATCGACCAGTATGTACGTACATGTTCGCGACCAGAATGACAACGCTACGTACGCATCGACCAGGTGGGTCCCGACTGTTAGGCACTTCCTTGCGTGCGAAGATGTAGCTAGTTGATACATCTCTGTTGTATCTATAATTTTTGATTGTTCCATGCCAATATTATACAACTTTCATATACTTTTGGCAACTTTTTATACTATTTTTAGGGACTAACATATTGATCCAGTGCCCAGTGCCAATTCCTGTTTGTTGCATGTTTTTGTTTCGCAGTAAATCCATATCAAATGGAGTCCCAATGGGATAAAAACTGATGAATGAATTTTTTTGGGAATATATGTGATTTTTGGGAAGAAAAATCAACATGAGACGATGCTCAAGGGGGCCACGAGGCAGGGGGCGCGCCCTGGGCCCTCGTGGCCACCCCGTGAAAGGGCAGAATCTGAGAACGCAGAAACAGAGAGAGACATATCCAATCTCGGAGGGGCTCTCTCCCCTCCCACGCCATGGAGGCCATAGACCAGAGGGGAAACCCTTCTTCCATCTAGGGAGAAGGTCAAGGAAGAAGAAGAAGGAGGGGGCCCCTCTCCCCCTCTCTCTCGGTGGCGCCGGAACGCCGCCGGGGCCATCATCGTATGACGGCGATCTACACCAACACCTCCGTCATCTTCACCAACATCTTCATCACCTTCCCCCATCAATCTACAACGGTCCACTCTCCCGCAACCCACTGTACCCTCTACTTGAACATGGTGCTTTATGCTTCATATTATTATGCAATGATGTGTTGCCATCCTATGATGTCTGAGTAGATTTTCGTTGTCCTATCGGTGGTTGATGAATTGCTATGATTGATTTAATTTGCCTGTGGTTATGTTGCTGTCCTTTGGTGCCCATCATATGAGTGCGCGCCTGGATCACACAAAAGGGTTAATTGTATGTTGATAAGACTATGTATTGGAGGACAAGAGTGACAGAAACTTCAACCTAGCATAGAAATTGATACATACGGGATTGAAGGGGGACCAATATATCTTAATGATATGGTTGGGTTTTACCTTAATGAACATTAGTAGTTGAGGATGCTTGCTAATAGTTCCAATCATAAGTGCATAGAATTCCAAGTCAGGGATGACATGCTAGCAGTGGCCTCTCCCACATAAAACTTGCTATCGGTCTAGTAAAGTAGTCAATTGCTTAGGGACAATTTCAGAACTCCTACCACCACTTTTGCACACTCGCTATACTAACTTTATGGTTTCTTTATCTAAACAACCCCTATTTTTTATTTACGCGATCTTTATTATCTTGCAAACCTATCCAAAAACACCTACGAAGTACTTCTAGTTTCATACTTGTTCTAGGTAAAGAGAACGTTAAGTGTGCGTAGAGTTGTATCGGTGGTCGATAGAACTTGAGGGAATATTTGTTCTACCTTTAGCTCCTCGTTGGGTTCGACACTCTTACTTATCGAAAGAGGCTACAATTGATCCCCTATACTTGTGGGTTATCACTAGTGGGTCCCAGCAGTCTGGGGGGCGAATCATTTTTTTGCCCGTAATATGGACGCTGTCGGTGTCAAAACCGGCGGATCTCGGGTAGGGGGTCCCGAACTGTGCGTCTAGGCCGGATGGTAACCGGAGGCAAGGGACACGAAGTTTTACCCAGGTTCGGGCCCTCTCGATGGAGGTAAAATCCTACGTCCTGCTTGATTAATATTGATGATATGGGTAGTACAAGAGTAGATCTACCACGAGATCGGAGAGGCTAAACCCTAGAAGCTAGCCTATGGTATGATTGTTGTTCTGTCTATTGTCCTACGGACTAAAACCCTCCGGTTTATATAGACACCGGAGAGGGTTAGGGTTACACAAAGTCGGTTACAATGGTAGGAGATCTACATATCCGTAATGCCAAGCTTGCCTTCCGCGCCAAGGAAAGTCCCTTCCGGACACGGGACGAAGTCTTCAATCTTGTATCTTCATAGTCCAGGAGTCCGGCTGAAGGTATAGTCCAGCCATCCGGACACCCCCTAATCCAGGACTCCCTCAGTAGCCCCTGAACCAGGCTTCAATGACGACGAGTCCGACGCGCAGATTGTGTTCGGCATTGCAAGGCGGGTTCCTCCTCCAAGTACTTCATAGAAGATTTTGAACACAAAGATAGTGTCCGGCTCTGCAAAATAAGTTTCCACATATTGCCATAGAGAGAATAATATTTACACAAATCTAATCTGCTGACGTATTCCGTAGTGTGACACACCACGGCCAAGCCTTTATCTGAGTCGTTTCATTATCCCACCTCAGCGCATCATGCGAGGCGGTTTCCGTGGCACGTCTCGTTAAAGCAGAGATCGTGTCCCCTTATTCCGGGATTCTCATCAATACGGGCGTGGGTAACCCAACTGCGCCATTGATTACGACGCTTGGAGATAAGCGAGTTTTACCAGGCTGGTGGGGACACGTAGTTGCGTCCACCCATATAAGGGGATAAGGATCCACCTTTTCACCTACGCCTTCTTCCTCCCTTGCTTATCCATTCTCGCGCACTCGAGCTCCAGCGCCCAAGTCCGTACTCCCCACCTCAACCATCTCCAGCCATGTTCGGAGCGGGAGGCAAGTGGATGGTCTCCTCCGTCACGGAGGGACACATCAAAAAACTGAGGAAGGCCGGATACTTGTCTAACGACATCGCGTACCTGCTTCCCAAAAAGGGGCAGCTCATCCCCACCCCTAGGCCCCATGAGAGGGTGGTGTTCCTCCCCCATTTCCTTCGCGGACTGGGCTTCCCTCTTCACCCATTTCTCCGGGGGCTCATGTTCTACTATGGCCTGGATTTCCACGATCTGGCCCCGAACTTTGTCCTCAACATCTCGGCGTTTAACGTCGTGTGCGAGGCTTTCCTCCGCATCCGCCCCCATTTCGGCCTATGGCTCAAGACTTTCAATGTCAAGCCGAAGGTGGTGCACGACAACCAGGCAGAGTGCGGAGGTGCCATGGTGGGCAAGATGCCCAACGTCTTATGGCTCGAGGGCTCCTTTGTGGAGACCCTGAAGGGGTGGCAATCGGGGTGGTTTTACGTCACCGAGCCACGCGGCCCCGAATGGGTCGCAGCCCCCGAGTTTCGATCCGGACCCCCTACGCGGCTCACCTCCTGGAAGGAGACGAGCCTGTCATGGGGTAAAAAAGGAGAGCTTACTGAACTCCAAACATGTGTCCAAACCCTGGTGGACAAGAAGCTCAAACTTGTCAACGTAGTCCAGGTTATGCTCATCCGCCTGATCCTCCCGTGTCAACAACAGGCTTTCAACCTGTGGGAGTTCGACCCGGCGCGGCACCAAACTCTGAGCAGGCTCTTCGACACGATGTACGAAGATGCCTGGAAGGTGCTTTTCAAGGGCGCCGAGGCCCCTGCATCCACTACCGAGGATCGCGGATTCAGTACGCAGCGTCATGCTCATGCGGTAAGCTGTTTTTTACTTTTACAGGGTATCAGTTTTTCATATTTTGACTCCATGCGGGATCTAAGCTCCCTTACCCTTGACAGGATTGGCACGAGACGTCCGGACAGATCAACTGTCTGGCTCCTTTGCCCGAAGGCCCAGCGGACGCTCGTTTGGTGAAGCTGCTGGTTCCGGCACCCCATGTGGTGCCGGAGAAGAAGGCCAAGAAGAAGGCCACGGTGACTCGAAAGAGTGCCCGACGCCTGGAGGTGTCGGATCCCTCATCCGACGACTCCAAGACGCACTCCTCCCATGAAGACGAGGAGGAGGAAGAAGAGACCCCTTCCCCTCCAGCGGGGGAAGGGAAGAAAAGGAAGCCGCCCCAACTGGGGAGGCCGAAGGGTCCAAGAAGGGGAAAACCCTTCCTCCGGACTACTCCACCGACGCCGACGACGGCGGAGAGGAGTGGCCGCTCAGGGCCAAGCCCCTGGCAAAATCGTAAGTACCCGGATACCAGAGTAATTCATAGTATTCGTTTATTGCACAACTTTCCCTTATGTCAAATATGTTTATGCAGCCCACCCAAAGACCGGCTCGACGCGTTGTCAAGCGGCTCACTGGACTTGTCGGATGTGAACTCGCCCTACGGACGACACCGAAGTGTTGTCCCAACAGGTTCCAAGCCGGGAGGAGGTGGTCCTGGAGGCGCCGCAAGGCGACCTCCCGGACTCCAGGAGTAAAGGGGATGAAACCCCCCAGGGCTCCAAGTCCAGCTCTAGGCCGCACACCGCTACGGAACCTTCAAATGTTCTAGAGTTCGGCGGGGGACCTCCTTCCAAGAGGAGCAAGCCCACCGTGCCGGTGACCCCCGTCCAACCGGAGGCGCTGGACAATCTGTTGGAGGCGCTCCAAGGCGCCTCCATCGACGAGGAGCACCGCACCATTATGAGTGCGGTGGTCCAGAAGGTTCAGTCCACCAAGAGCGGACTGACTGAAGCTTGCACTAGCCTCTTAACAGGCTTTGAGGTAAGTAAAGAATGTGTAAATAATATTACCGCATAGACAGTAGCCCCTGATGCTCTGTTTGGCGTTCGGGAAGAAAAGCCGAATAGAGGATCAAATAAAATTCACAGGAGTCTAACAAAAAGGAGTCAATATGCGTATACAGGCTTCTCTGCTTGCGTCCGCTGCACTGACTGCGGAAGTGGACACGCTAAAGCAGAACCTCGAGCGGTCCGAGCAAGAGCTCGGGCGTGCCAAGAAGCAGCTCGAGGACATTGAAGGTAAGAAATACCTTGTTTAAATATATATAAAAAGGGTGCAATTGCAAAAAATGACAGGATTATCGTGGCTATTGTAGGGGCCATGTCTAAGGTGGCGACCCTTAAGCAAGCGCTGGTCGAGGCCGAGAAGAGGGCGGCCACGAAGCGCACCGAGCGGGAGAAGTACGAGGCCCAGGTTGGCAAGGTGCAGAAAGAGCTTCAGGTTCTCATGAAAAAACATGAGAGTTTGGAGCTTGACTAAAAGACGCGAGCGTCCGAGCTCGCGGCGGCTATTGAAAATGCCAAGTCTGCCAAGGCCGAATCCCAGAAGACCCTCCAGGAGTTGGATGAGGTGAAGAAGATAGCGGCGGGTAAGGCATTCTTTATGCAAAGCAAACACATAAACGTGAGTTACTTGTTACTTACCCGAATCCGGAGCTCTCCAGGAGCGTTCGCAGATCTTCCCCAGAGTCTGTCCGATGCCGCCGCATTCTATCGAGCTGAGGAGGGCAGCTCGACAGAGAAGGTGTCCTGGTCTCAGTATGCTGAGGCCGGACACCCCGTGCCCCTGAGCGACCAGCTGAAGCAACTGGTCGAGCTCCACAAGGCGGCCGAACAGGCCATGAAGGGCCTCATAGTTCGGCTGTGGCCTGGAGAGGCTCTGCCTGGGAGCTATTTCGGGCTGGTGCGGCGGCTGGTAGAGGCCTGTCCAAGGCTCGAAGTCATCAAGCGCTCCGTCTGCATTGAAGGTGCCCGTAGGGCCCTTGCCCGTGCTAAGGTGCACTGGGGCAAGCTGGATGCTTAGAAGCTTGTGAAGGACAGGCCACCGCCGGGGAAACAGCATCGCAAGCCCGAGAATTATTATAAGGATGTTCTGAAGGGTGCCTACCTTGTGGCGGATGAATGTTCTAGGGATGTAATTTTTGAGTGAAACTTGCTCGTTTTGTCATGTCCGCTGAAAACTTGTTCATATGCGCTAAGCAATGCTGTTGGAATTTAAAATATTACCTTCTGTGCGGCTGTTTATCAATTTTGAGAGATGGCGAGTCGTCTGCTTCTGCCCCCGTGCCGCTAGTGCTGGGGTGTTCGGGGATAAACCTGAGCGCTCTTTTTCCCATGTTTGGGTCCTTCGAGGGAGGCGCTCAACCCAACGAACAAGGCAATCTGACTATAATGCGTGAACACTCTCACTTAGCCATAGAATTCTATACTTTTAAATTTCGGCGAAGCCCCTGGTATTCGGAAGACCGAGTTCGGGGCGCTATCCACGCCTTGGCTGGACAGAGCCGACTCCTCGCTCTAGGCGGCATAAGTCTTTAGGGACTCGAAAAACCTCTCGAACAGCGACCAACTCTCGCTTCATCATGACAGTCAGTTTTAGCTTTCTCCACTGAGGTGCTCGACCCAGCTCAAGTGGGGCACAATCGCAGTGGTTCTCCTAGTGCTACCTTAGCCGATATAGCGGAACGTAAGGCACCAAAACATAGGAGCCGGGCAAACCCAACTATTGACCCAAGACATGATTCAGAGCCGATGCATATAATGCTATAAGTTCGGGGTGCCGCACTTGTTAAAGTGTTCGGACTTCTCACACCATGTTGAGGGGTACTGAAGCCCTTGGCGTATTTTGGCCGTACCAAAGTGTACGGGTGCAACATGTCGAAAGAACATATAAAAAAAGTAATGCAAAAATAGACAAAAGCTATGCATTGTTTATTAAAGAGGGCTGTGATCAAAGCAGAATGATACAAATAATGCGATAAGCAAAAGGTTGGACTATTTAACATGTCCGTTCCAGGGGCAAGCTGCAGAATAGTATGCGAAACAGGTATACTGCTCGTGATAGAGACCACCTGGGAGTTCCGTAATGCGGCGCGGCTTGTCTGCTTCCCTGGTTCTTGCATCGTTTGTGCGGCAATTGAACTGCCGAACAGGCCTTCCGAAGGATGGAGTCCTGAAAGTAAGAGAAAATTAAAAAATCGGCAGCCCCTGGTACGGTTTAAGCCGTTTTTCGGGCGTGCCGTGATGGTGCCCCTCCCCCTATACCCATGGTATCTCTAGAGCGTAGTTATGTACGCGAAGTGCTGGCGTCGCCTTTTTGCGAGGGCTAGGGTTGGGGCCGCATTGCTACGCCTGCTCGGATCGTGCCAGGCGGTGTTGTCGTAGGTTACTTCGGGCGCGCTTGACGGTGTCCGGTCGTTTAGTGGCCGGACTGGAGAACTGCCTGGAGAGGCTGTTTTGTACTTCCGCTACAAGGGCCGCCGTGTGCTCCTCCGTTCGGAGGGAGCATTCGGTGTTCCCATTGACCGTAATTACTCCTCGAGGGCCTGGCATCTTGAGCTTAAGGTATGCGTAGTGCGGTACCGCATTGAACTTGGCGAATGCGGTTCGCCCGAGCAGTGCGTGATAGCCACTGCGGAATGGGACTATGTCGAAGATTAACTCCTCGCTTCGGAAATTATCCGAAGATCCGAAGACCACTTCAAGTGTGACTGAGCCTGTACAGTTGGCCTCTACACCTGGTATTACGCCTTTAAAGGTCGTTTTGGTGGGCTTAATCCTCGAAGGATCTATGCCCATTTTCCGCACTGTATCCTGGTAAAGCAGGTTTAGGCTGCTGCCGCCGTCCATAAGGACTCTAGTGAGATGAAATCCGTCAATAATTGGGTCTAGAACCAATGCGGCGAATCCGCCATGATGGATGCTAGTGGGATGGTCCCTTCGATCAAAGGTGATCGGGCAGGAGGACCATGGGTTTAACTTTGGGGCAACTGGCTCTACCGCGTATACGTCCCTTAACGCGCACTTCCACTCCCTTTTGGGGACGTGGGTTGCGTATATCATGTTCACCATCCGTACTTGTGGGGGAAAACCCTTCTGTCCACTGTTGTTCGGCGGCCGGGGCTCCTCGTCGTCATCTCTATGGAGCCCCTTGTCTTCATTTTCGGTGTTTAACTTGCCTGCCTGCTTGAACACCCAACAATCCCTGTTGGTGTGATTGGCCGGCTTTTCAGGGGTGCCATGTATTTGGCACAAGCGGTCGAGTATTCCTTCCAAACTGGATGGGCCCCTAGGATTCCTTTTGAATGGATTTTTCCGCTGATCGGATTTAGAGCCTCTGAATCCGGCATCAACTGCCGTATCCTCAGCATTTGTCGCTGTTAATGCGGCGCTTCTGCTTGTTGCGATGTGACCTACCACTACTGTCCCTGGTATCCGAATTACCAGGGTTCTTGGTCATATTGTTGTTACGAGCAAGCCAGCTATCTTCTCCCGCGCAAAAGCGGGTCATGAGTGTCGTGAGTGCTGCCATAGACTTCGGCTTTTCCTGTCCAAGGTGTCGGGCAAGCCACTCGTCACGGATATTGTGCTTGAAGGCTGCTAGGGCCTCGGCGTCCGGACAGTTGACTATTTGATTTTTCTTTGTTAGGAAACGTGTCCAGAATTGCTTGGCCAATTCATCTGGCTGCTGAATTACGTAACTTAGGTCATCGGTGTCTGGGGGTCGCACATAAGTGCCCTGGAAATTGTCGAGGAATGCGGCTTCCAGGTCCTCCCAACAACTGATTGATCCTGCTGGCAAGCTGTTAAGCCAATGCTGAGCTGGTCCTTTGAGCTTGAGTGGGAGGTATTTGATGGCGTGGAGATCATCACCGCGGGCCATGTGGATATGAAGGAGATAATCCTCGATCCATACCGCAGGATCTGTTGTGCCATCATATGATTCGATATTTACGGGTTTGAAACCCTCGGGGATTTGATGATCCATTACTTCGTCTGTGAAGCATAGTGGGTGTGCGGCGCGTCTGTACTGGGCTATGTCACGACGTAGCTCCAATGAGCTTTGTCTACTATGTTCGGCCCTACCGGATTTATGTCCGGCGTGACGGTTATTGTTTTGAGTCATGGGGTGCCCACGCGATCCGTAGATCGATTTTGTTTGCCTTTCCTTGTCCTCCAACATATCTCGCAAGTCTGGCGCATTTTCCCGTGCCTTGGTACGGGGTGCGGCTTGAGTGGAGGGCCGAGAGGCCTCTCTGTCGCGGCCACGAGGTGGCCGATCATCCATATCAAGTGCTTCCTCCTCTAATCGGGGTAGCAACCTACGCTTTGGGTAGCTCTTGGAGGGGCGTTCGAGTTTATGCTCTTCGGCCGCAAGGACTTCAGTCCATCTGTCGACTAGCAAATCTTGATCAGCTCTAAGCTGTTGCTGTTTTTTCTTGAGGCTTCTTGCCGTGGACATAAGCCTGCGTTGAAAACGCTCTTACTCGACGGGATCCTCTGGCACGACGAATTCGTCGTCATCGAGGCTTGCCTCGTCTTCGGAAGGAGGCATATGATTATCGTCCTCGACCTCTCTGTCTGCCGCTCTCTCATGAGGGCTGGTTTCTCCATCCTCCTATGCTAAATGTTGCTAGAGGGGGTTTTCTTCGGCACTCTCCGGAGTATTATTATCTCCCGTGCTGGAATCACCGTATTTGTTTTGGCGGGATTTTGAGCGGCGCCGCTGACATCGGCGCTTAGGCTGTTTCTTGGAGGGGTCATCCTCCGCCGTTCCATCGCCATCTCCTTCTTTTGGGGTGTCCACCATGTATATGTCATATGACGAGGTGGCTTTCCAGGGCCCAATAGGCGCTGGTTCTTCATCGTCTTCATCATCGGCGTCCATACCGTCGATGTCTTCGGAGTCGAAGTCGAGCATGTCGGTTAAATCGTCGACAGTGGCTACAAAGTGGGTGGTGGGTGGGCTTTGAATTTCTTCATCGTCCATATCCCAACCTTGCTGACCGTAGTCCGGCCAGGGCTCTCCTGATAAAGAGAGAGACTTCAGTGTCTTCAGAATATCGCCGAAAGGCGAGTGCTGAAAGATGTCCGCGGCAGTAAACTCCATGATCGGTGCCCAATCGGATTCGATCGGCAGGGGCGCGGAGGGTTCGGAGTCCGGAGAGGAGTCCGGCTCCTTGGAGTCATGAGTCTCACAGAGTGCAGGGCTGGTGTTCGGCTCGATCGCCGTTGGGATCGCAGCCCCGAGGCGGTGTCCAACCACCCATCCTCGATCGGCGTAGTTGGCTCCGAATTAAGGGTCGAAGCCGATGCGGGTGCAGCCTCCAGGGCACTGTTCAGCGGCAGAGCTAGATCATGCTCGTCGTGACAGTGCGGCGCGCTCGGCAGTGGCTCGAATCCGTCGAAGATCAAGTCCCCGCGGATGTCAGCCGTGTAGTTTAAGCTTCCAAATCTGACCTGACGGCCAGGGGCATAGCTTTCGATCTGCTCTAGATGGCCAAGTGAATTGGCCCGCAGTGCGAAGACGCCGAAGACGAAGATCTGTCTAGGGAGGAAGGTCTCACCCTGGACTGCATCGCTATTGTTGATCGTAGGAGCCATCGATCCTGACAGCGACGACACAGAGGAACTCTCAATGAAAGCACCAACGTCGGTGTCAAAACTGGCGGATCTCGGGTAGGGGGTCCCGAACTGTGCGTCTAGGCCGGATGGTAACAAGAGGCAAGGGACACGAAGTTTTACCCAGGTTTGGGCCCTCTCGATGGAGGTAAAACCCTATGTCCTGCTTGATTAATATTGATGATATGGGTAGTACAAGAGTAGATCTACCACGAGATTGGAGAGGCTAAACCCTAGAAGCTAGCCTATGGTATGATTGTTGTTCTGTCTGTTGTCCTACGGACTAAAACCCTCCGGTTTATATAGACACCGGAGAGGGTTAGGGTTACACAAAGTTGGTTACAATGGTAGGAGATCTACATATCCGTATCGCCAAGCTTGCCATCCACGCCAAGGAAAGTCCCTTCCGGACACGGGATGAAGTCTTCAATCTTGTATCTTCATAGTCCAGGAGTTCGGCTGAAGGTATAGTCCGGCCATCCGGCCACCCCCTAATCCAGGACTCCCTCAAACGTACTTCCTTGCGTGCGAAGATGTAGCTGCTGGGTCCCAGCTGTCAAGGGGAAATGCTTTTTTTGGTGAAATACGGTGGCCCATCCGGTGGGTCCCTGCTGTCAGGCTATTCAGTCACCGCCAACCAAGCTATTGAGGCTCGCAGCTTTCTTTTCGACCGAAGTACCGCTTTTCTTTGCACTACTTTCGAACCGTATCAGGAAGAAGAGCTTATGCGTTCCTTTCTTTTGGCAGTACCCGCCCCCAGGGGTCATTACTTGATGAAGAGTGCTTCCCCTTTGAGCACCTTATCTTGGCCATCAATATAATTAATCCATCCTGCGTGTCTAGATATTGTTGTTAATACACAGGTTGATTGTATGACTATGGCATAGTGGGTTCTGGCTCCTAGCTGACATACTGAATACAACATCAAAGCGGGTCTATCTTATTCCGATGTAACGATTCCATTGAATATTGTGATAGCATCCTTGATTTCAGCTAGCTATTCTCAGTGATATGCTTGCTCCTCTTGGATTTCATTCCATGATAAGTATGTATTGGAAGTTGGAATGCCTAAAGTATTGGTGCATTAGGGTCCTCTTGAGCCTTGTTTCCTTCTTGATCTTACCTTTCCGTTGCTATCACTCGCTCTAGCCTCTCCTGGCCAGAGCTCCCTCTATCAACAACACCCTCACGCGATTGATTCCCTGGATAAGTATGGCTCATATAAGGTATCCTGATCATAGTAATTGTATCATATCTCCTTCTCCTATTGATCTTACCATCCCTCGAGTCCAAGTCTCGGGATGGCGCTTATTAAGGTACTGTTTCCCCTTGACAGGATCTTCCAGTTCTGGTATCCCTGAAGAGCATTTCCTAGTAAGTATTTACTAACCTTAAATGATAGGAGCCGTATTTAGATAGATATCCTATAAATCTATTGATTTTCATTAGCTTGTAAATTCCTTGTGTGAAATAACTCAGAAATTCATTGTGCTAAACTTGTATCTATGCAGTACTGTTTAATGTGGAAGAAGTGTTTTTATTACTAACAACATAGAAACCATGATACTAGTGCATAAGCATGAAAAACGCACTTTGTGATCAGATTGATCAAGGTAGTAGTCATTCGAATTTACTACTTCGTTAAATGATGGTTGTTTAAAGGTGTCTACCATAGTTTGTTTGGACAATGTCCTTAGTAATCAGGTATGTGACCTTCTTATAACCCACGACATCGGCATGATAGGTGTTAAATACATCTAGTGATGGTGGAGCTAAATCAACAGGTTTTATATATGGATCCCAAGGTATATACTTATACCAGACAGTACAAAATAACCCTGCGTATACTAGAAAAGCAAAATAACCGTACACATATGACTTAGAATTCTCATCATAAAATGGTATTACTACTTCAACCAAGTGATGGTGGAGCTAAATCAACAGGTTTTATATATGGATCCCAAGGTATATACTTATACCAAACAGTACAAAATAACCCTGCGTATACTAGAAAAGCAAAATAACCGTACACATATGACTTAGAATTCTCATCATAAAATGGTATTACTACTTCAACCAACTTGTTTATGATTTCACGTTTCAAAAGGGATTTCAAACCAAGACCGCTATGTGAGAATCGCTGAATAACATCAAAAGTATCCCTTAAGTAAATATTATCGATAAAAAACAAACCTAGCGAATCATTTATTTCTTTAAACTTATCAAATATAATACATTTATATTGTCGCCAGCCTACCTGAGCGTGGAACAAATAATTTATATATACATATTCCATAACTAGAGTTCCATAATTGTGAAACGTGGTATATGGTCATACGCTAACTCCTATTTGAAAGTCGTGTGGCTCTCTAACAAACATGGAAAACAAACCTATCCTCGGCATCCAACTGTTATAAAAGAATGGAAGCACAATTGTTGTTGGACCTATAAACCCTATTATTTTGGCAATAAAACCATTTAGACCTCTTTGATCTAAATTGGTAAATGTTTTTCGATTTTTCACAAATCTATCAATAGGTGAATTCAAGTAGGAAGTCCAACCACTGTTGGAACTATCTCCACCGTTTGAACTACCACCACCCCATATAAAATGGTGGATTATACCATGATCGTCGTGCTTAGGTGCACTAGTTTTCACATTTGGATTTGTTCCATCATTAGTGGAACTAGAACCATCATTAGGGTTAGGGGAAGTAGAAGTAGATGCATCATTACTGCCACTAGATGCATCATTGTTGATAGGTTCTTTAGCTCCTTCCTCATCCGTTATATCTTTTATCATGGATTTCTTATTATTGTGGATTTTTTATCATCATCTTTTTCCCCGTCTCTATTGTATAACGAATTAAGTATCTTCTTAATGGATTGAAAGAATTTCTTCATGATAACAGTATTTTCTATTACTCTCTTATTGGTGGATTTCCTCCGCTTAATTTCGAAATTTACCCAGCCTTTTGAGTACTAGGATCTCCCCCTTATCCTAGCAGATCGGTACCCAGACCATATCCTTGGGCAGCTCGGATGTATCTATCTTTTCATTCAGATCACATCATCTCGAGCGCGGAATCTTATTAGTGGATCAGAAGACTATGGTGACCCGTAGATCTTCAGATGTTGATTTGCAGAGCAGGGCCGGAATGCGGGGATTGCATTCTTCGAAAAGTATCATATCTTCTTTCCCTAGGGAGAAAGCAGAAACCAGAAACGAGTGGATGTTCGATCTTTCACCCAAAGCAATTGGGGCTGGTGGAATCTTCCCCTATAGACTCCGAAAAATCATCGTGTACCTTTCCCCTATAGACTCCGAAAAAGCAGCATGTACCTTTCCCTAAATCCTTCTCCCGTGCATGCTATTCTCGTGTTCCGTGATTAGAAAAGACATGTTTCTTGTTTTCTTTGAGGTAATAAACAAGCTGTATCCCGCTTTGCCTATCTTGATGTGGAATCTATCGTTGAGCACCCATGAATGCAGGTAGAAGGTGTTTTTCTTAACTCTTTCCAGGCCTCAGCTTGATTGGACTTCTTCAGCTCTTGTCGTTCAACTTCCTCTCTCCTCTCTCATCTTGTCTCTTCGTAGACGGTGTTAAAAAGTAAACATACTTAAAGCAAAGTAGGTGCGATCCTTGTGTTCTATTATATGAAGTAGAAGAAGAAAGAGCCCGGGGGATGGTCTTGGCACCCATGGGTTAATGGTGAAAGCGCTCAAGGAAATAGGGAATGGAATATTCAAATCGATCAGAAGTGCTATGCTTTATGTAATCAGGCTAAAGGCTAACAACTCGTGAGTAGGCCGAGCTAGGATAAGAATTCCAATCAAAAAAGTAGTATGAATTGGGCCCAAAATCACTACTTTACTACCTATGTCGCGTGTCGCGCTACCTAGTACGATAGACTTTTTGCGGGAAAAGAGCAGGTTTTGCCCCAACTTGGACCCAGGGAAACCAAAGAAGAGCTAGTTTCGCCCTGTTTAGTTAGCGGTGGATGAGCTGATTTCTTTTCACTCCTGTTTCAGAGATACAAAACAAAAGTAAAGTGTAGAACGCAATGTTTGAGCTCCAGGATTTTACGATTCTTCCGATTGACTTCTCTTCTCTGCTCCTAGCTCCGAATGCCACTATGTAGAGAAGTGATGGAAAGGGTTGTGCTCTTTCATTTGAGAAACTTCCAACCAAAATAGGAATGTTAGAACAGAATATTTAGATACAGGTCCCTTATGAATACTGTACTGAGTAAGATTCATTGAAGAAATGCTTCTCCGAAGCAATAAGTTTGTGGCACAAGCATAGTCTTCTGCTAACCTAGCCTTTCCCATCTTTCTATTAAAATGAATGTAGCTAACATGAATTAAAAGCAAGCTCTTGTTCAAGGAAGTAGAAATTGTTAGTTGTTGCTAGCTTGAACTGAGTTGTTCCTGTTGGTGTTAGGGTTGCCAAGGGAGTTGTAGCGAGATGCTGCTAATGTAGCTATTTTTGATGGCCGGACGATGCAGCGGAAGTGAAAAGAAAAAGATATGATGCTTAGACCGTTCAGACAGGGATGATGGATTTCTAGATATAGGGTTTATTTGAATGTCTGGCCAAATGCTTACTTTCGTTATGCTTGTCCTGCAAAGCTGGATCTATGGTTCGGTTGCTTTGAATGTCTGTTCCGCCTCTGACCCGGCCCTTACCTCTTTCTTGACTAGGTTTTTCGCAGGGGCATCAAATTCTTTGACAAAAGAAACGCCAGTTTCAAAAGGAATGGCACCGAAAGGTGTCAGATGATGATTGAACGGAACTATCTGAATTTGAAACCGCCGACCCGACTCGTGCTTTTTTGGACTCCGCTTTTGCAGGATCCTGTGAGGCATCAAATTCTTTGGCAAGTCTCTTCTTGCTAGTGTTGTACGCGTTTTATTCCTTCGCCCGACATGCTTTCGTGATAAAAGAATCGTAGCAACATAGCGTGAGGTTCCATAGGTTGATGAGCCTGATCAGTCGTGTAAGCTATTTACTACAGCCGTCTTAGATGGCCCCAGGTATCCTCTTCGGCTTGATATTTCCTTTGCTTCAATCGCCAACTTGCACTTCCTTATTCCACTATTGCGATATCTTTGTCCTGGACAAAGACCAAGAGCTAGTGCAGGTGAAATAATAGCTTATGGGGCTGGAGTCAAAGGAGCTTTCATAGACATAGAAATCATAATAGAAAGAGCAGGCCTGCGAGCAGCGAGTGCCCTTTGTAAGTTGCGAGCCTGCCTTACCGCCCCCTTTCTTTTTTGAATTAGAAAGAAGGGGATGAATTAGAAAGAAAGAGATCAGGTTATTTATGATTGGAGAAAAGGAAGGGGCGTGGTTGATGTGTCACTGGGGAACCCGTAGGAAGGGGAGACGACCGGCCTCATTCATATCTGAAATCGCCAACATGAACACAAACGAAATCGTCTGAATTTCGTATAGAAAAAAAGCAAACAAGTAAAAAAGCGTGGTCCCCGGGGATAGGTACTTCGTCCGGCGCGGTATCATTGCTGAGTGATCGCTCGCTATCTGGAAATGGTGTGTTAGTTTCAAATAGAGATTGTGTGGGTGTGAAGTGTACTGAAGATCGAGGTTTTTCTTCTTACTAACTTTGTCAAAGAGGCTAAAAAAACAATAAATGACCAACGAAACTTCGAGTGAGTAGGATAAGGAGGAGTAGTTGGAGGATCTGAAAAGGGAATTAGAGAAAAAAGAGCAGCAGCTCAGTAATAACACCTAGGCTTTTGAATTAACTCTGTGATTTGGAAGACGGGGGAAATGAAAGTAGAAGAAGTTATCGAAACTCGGAACCACATGTTCAATCTTTTTTAGCGGTTTCCCAGAGATCTTTATCATTAACGCAACCTTCATTTTGCTCATTCATGGAGTTGTATTTAGTACCTCTAAGAAAGATGATTATCCACCGTTAGTTAGTAATGTGGGTTGGCTTGGATTACTTAGTGTTGCGCGCCTAGGAGGGCAGCGCGCTTGGGATGCGGAGGAGCTATTATCGCCCAGCTCCCTAACCTAATGCGGCCGGACCACAGGGAACCTTAGCATGGGGGGCGTCCTAATCCTTTTGCCGCCGCAAGGCCGGCTAATCATACGCATCAGGAGCAAGGGAACTCCCCTGGTTCAGGAAGGCACATGAGTGCGAACGCTATTATGAATGTGCGACCGACACTACACTATGTAGGTACCTGTGCATGCAGGTGAGGCATCGGTCGGTCCTAGAAATGGCGGCAGCTAGCGAGGAGTTAACGACCGGACGTGCTGCAACCTAGGGATCACCAGGCAGCTCTTTCGCTCTATAGGGAT